>NW_017728909.1:70557342-70580158 GCF_001723895.1 Crocodylus porosus
GTGGGAGAGGCGCTGGGGTTCCCGAAAGCAGGGGAGCTCAGTGCCCAAGATGAGTGGTCGTTCCTTAAGGAGATGATACTCAGGGCCCAAGGGGTGACCATCCCAACAAGAAGCAAGGGGGGCAGGAGTGCCCATAAGCCCCCCTGGCTCACCAAGGGTGTATGGGAATGCCTGATTGCCAAAAAGGCGGCGTACAACTGGTGGAAGGGGGGTGCTATCTCCAAAGAGGAGTATACCTCCTCTGCTTGGGGCTGTCAGGAAAGCTAAGGCAGACATAGAGCTAGGACTAGTGTCCAAGATCAAAGATAATAAAAAGTCCTTTTTCTAATATACAGGGAGGATGAAGAAGGCACCAGGAAGCGTGGGGCCCCTGCAAGATATGCTGGGCAATCTGGTGGTTGCGCCAGAGGAGAAAGCAGACCACTTCAACCAATTCTTCACCTCTGTTTTCTTGGGCAGGGACCAGGACTTCCCCACCATGATGCAAGACAGACTCAAGGGGAGCACCTCCAGACCTCAGGTTGGGGAGGACCAAATTAGAGAGCATCTGGAGGGGCTGGACGTGTTCAAATCAGCGGGTTCAAATTCTCTCCACCCCAGGGTGTTGAGGGAGCTAGCTGAGGTTATTGCAGGGCGTTGACATGGCTTTACGAGTGCTCATGGTGCTCGGGCCAGGTGCCAGATAGCCAACGTGGTCCCCATCTTTAAAAAAGGGAGGAGGGAGCAACTATAGGCCCATCAGTCTAACCTCAATCCTAGGGAAACCCTTTGAGAAGATCATCATGGAGCACATCTGCAATGGGCTGGCCTCAGGGATGATGCTCAAGGGCAACCAGCACAGTTTCATTAGGGGCAGGTCATGTCACACCAACCTGATTGCCTTTTATGATCAGGTCATAAAAGCATTGGATGCACGTGTCGCCATGAATGTAATCTTTCTGGACTTCAGCAAGGCCTTTGACACCGTCTTCCAACCCATCCTCATTAAAAAATTGGGCGACTATGGCATTGATACCTACACAGTCAGATGGATTGCAGATTGGCTGAAGGGTTGTACTCAGAGGGTGTTGGTGGATGGGTCATATTCGACCTGGGGAGAAGTGGGCAGCAGAGTTCCCCAGGCCTCAGTCCTTGGGCCCGCGCTGTTCAATTTCTTTATCAGTGATTTGGACAACAGTATGAAAAGCAACCCATTTAAATTTTCTGATGATACCAAAATTTGGGGTGAGACGAGCATGGTAGTAGAGAGGGAAAGACTGCAGCAAGACCTGGATAGGCTTCAGGGGTGGGCTAACAAAAACAAGATGCATTTCAATACTGAAAAGTGCAGGGTGCTGCACTTGGTCAGTAGTAACCAGCAGCACACTTATAAGATGGGAAACTCCCTTCTTGAGAGCACGGAGGCAGAAAAGGATTTTGAGTCATTATTGACTCCAAGATGAACATGGGCCGACAATGCAAGGTCACGGTTGGCAGAGCTAACCGGACCTTGTCGTGCATCCACAGGTGCATCTCAAGCAGGGTCAAGGAGGTAATCCTCCCCCTCTATGCAACACTGGACAGGTCACAGCTGGAGTACTGTGCCCAGTTCTGCGCGCCCCTCTTCAGGAGGGATGTGGACAACATTGAGAGGGTCCAGAGGAGGGCCACCTGCATGATCCGGGGACAACAGGCAGACCCTACAATGAGAAACTGCGGAACCTGAACCTGTTCAGCCTTCACAAGAGAAGGCTGAGGGGGGACCTGGTGACCGTCCATAAACTCACTAGGGGGGACCAGAAGGGTTTGGGAGAAACCTTGTTCCCCTGAGTGCCCCCTGGCATAACAAGGAATAATGGCCACAAGTTGTTGGAAAGTAGGTTTAGATTAGCCATCGTAAGAACTATTTCACAGTTAGGGCGGCTAGGAGCTGGAAATAGCTTCCAAGGGAAGTGGTGCTGGCTCCTACCCTGGGGGTCTTTAAAAGGAAGCTTGATGCCTACCTGGCTGGAATCATATGAGCCCAGTTTTTTCTCCTGCCCAGGCAGGGGGTCCAACTTGGAGATCTACAAGGTCCCTTCTGACCTTACTTCTATGATTCTATGATTCTTTGATTCTCTGTGTAAACGTGCCCCTTAGAAAATGTTGGTTGAGATTTTCAAAAACACTTAAATCATTTGTACTCTTGATTCACATAGGTTCCTTTAAAAAGTCCTACCTTTTAAAGAATCTCTTTCAGTTTATGACTTTGGCCCCTACCACACATTACTCTTAAGACATGACTAACCAGCTAATCACATTTTAAGTTATAATCCAGCCATACATTAAAGTGCTTAATGGAGTTATAAAGCAAGGAATAAGTAACAAAGTTATTCCACAAAAACATGCAAACTTTGTGGCTGGTTCCTATCACAACTGTAATTAAATGTGTAGCCAGGTGTACCCCATGGCTGAGAGTCCATATGCCAATGAGGTTCTCAGTCACAGGGGAGCACAATGTCCTCTCATGGCTGCGAGCCCACTAGTGATGGGACTTCCAGCCACAAGGGTACACTATGTGCTCCCACAACTAGGAGCCCTGTCAACTGAGGGGACTCTCAGCCACATTCTGTGTAGAATTGTGCTCCTCCCATACATAACTGCATTTTTTCAATGATTTTCTTATTCATCAGAAAAATATGGCCCACTCTATTGTAGACTGATCCTTAGTTCATGTTGCTTTCTCACACTACAACACAAACCAAGGAGTTATTGCTTTAGCTATTCACACATTTGACCTCCTATGTCTTTTCCCATCAAAATAGATATAGAACATAAGCCAATACATATATTCTGGATTTTCAACATAAGTGAGAGGTCCCCTGTGGGATCTAGTCCAAATTGCAGACCAATATGAGATATTTTGGCATTTTCCTTAGTTTTAGATTTGACAACTTTACTTCTGTCTTACAGAGGCTTGTTTCTTGAACTATCCAAACTAATGCTGAGTTCAAATAGATCAGAATGAGGCCCTTAAACTGGTGAATAGCAAAAGTTCCCTCAGTGTTTCACTTCAAACTATTTATCAGTGCAACATACACATTGCTCCAATTACCTAGACCTTTCTAAACTATAAAATCTTTGGAAGCCTCTCAGAGGAGACAGCATAAGATTTGTCTATCCTGTTTTGTGTCAAGTACAGCATGATCTTTCCTTACACCTGCGCAATGATTTGGTTAACAATTCCATATTTGTTTTCCCTGCCCCTTTTTCTTTTTTCACTAGTCTCCATTACCATAGAAATCATAGAAAAAATAGAGTTGGAAGGGACAGCAGAAGGTCATGTAGTCCATCCCCCTGTGCAAAGCAGGACCATCCCTAACTAGATTATCCTAGACAAAGCTTTGTTTTGAAACCTTGAAGGATGGAGCTTCCCCCACTACTCTGGGTAATTTGTTCCAGTATTTTACCACCCCCCTAGTGAGAAAGTTTTTCTTAATATTTAACCTAAATTTCCCTTGCTTCAACTTAAGTTCCTTGCTCCACATTCTGTCATATGCCACCCCTGAGAACATTCTAGCCCCATCCTCTTTTGAGCCATGCTTCAAGTAGATGAAAGTTGCTATTAAATCCCATCGTAGTCTTCTGTTCTTCAGATTAAATAAGCCGATTTCCCTTATCCTGTCTTCATAAGTCATGTGCCCCAGCCCCCTAACCATTTTTGTTGCCCTCCACTGGACTCGCTTCAACTTCTCCACATCATTTCTATAGTGGGGTGGGGGGTGCAAAACTGGACACTACTCCACTTGTGGTCTCACCAGTGCAGAATAGAGGGGAATAATCACTTTCTTCGATATTCTAGCCACACTCCTATTAATGCAGCCCACTATGCCATTAGCCTTCTGCACAACAAAGGCACACTGTTGGTTCACATTCAACTTGTTGTCCACTGTAAACCCCAGCTGCTGCTTATCCAGTTGGTCCCCAGCTGGTACCAGTGCAGGGGATTCTTCTGTCATAATTGCAGGACTTTGCACTTGTCCTTATTGAACTTCATGAGGTTTCTTTTGGTCCAATCCTCCAATTTGTCTAGGTCTCTTTGAATCCTAGCCCTACCTTCTAATGTATCTACTCCTCCCCCCAGCTTGGTGTTATCTGTAAACTTGCAGAGGGTGCATTCCATCCCAACTCCCAGGCCGTTGATGAAGATATTGAACAAAACTGGACCCATGACAAACCCTTGGGCATGCCACTTGAGAATGGGTGCCAAATAGACATTGAGACATTGATCACTACCTATTGAACTCAATGATCCAGTCAGTTTTCTATCCACCTTACACCCTCTTCATCCAACCCGTACTTTCTTAGCTTGCTTGCAAGAATGTTGTGGGAGACCATATAAAAGGCCTTGCTAAGGTCAAGGTATATCATGTCCTCTGCTCTTTCCACATCCACAGAGCCAGTCATCTCATCAGAGATGGCAACTACATTGGCCAGGTATGACTTGGCCTTGGTAAATCAATACTGACTGTTCCTAATCACCTTTTTATCCTCCAAGTGCTTAGAAATGGATCCCTTGAGGATCTGCTCTATGATTTTTCTAGGAACTGAGGTTAGGCTGACCAGTCTGTAGCTCTCAAGATCCTCCTTCTTCCCTTTCTTAAAAATGGGCACTACAGTTGCCCTTTTACAATCATCTGGGACCTCTCTCAAGCACCACAAGTTTTCAAACATAATGGGCAGTGGCTCTTCAGTTACATTGGCCAACTCCCTCAGCACTCTTGGGTGCATCATGTCCAGCCCAATGCACTTGTACATGTCCAGCTTTTCAAAATAGTCCCTAACCTGTTCTTTTGCCATTGTTGGCTGCTCATCTCCTTCCCAAACTAGGCTGCCAAGCACAGTAGTCTGGGAGCTGACCTTGTCTGTGAAGACCAAGGTAAAAAAGGCATTGAGTACTTCATTGAGTACTTTAGCCTTTTCCGCATCATCTGTTACTAGGTTGCCTCCCCATTTAGTAAAGGACCAACACTTTCCCTGATCTTCCTCTTGCTGACATGCCTATAGAAACCTTTCTTGTTAAGCTTCATGTCTTTTGCTAGCTGGAACTCCAATTGTGCTTTGGCCTTCCTGATTTCATCCCTGCATGAGTGAGCAATATACTTATATTTCCCCCTAGTTGATTGTCCAAGCTTCCACTTCTTGTAAACTTCCTTTTTGCATTTTAGCTCACTAAAGAGTTCTCTGCTATGTTAAGCTGGTCTTCTACCATACTGATAGTCTTCCTGTGCATCAGGATGGTTAATTTCTGCACCCTCAGTAATGTTTCTTTAAAGTACAACCAACTCTTCTGGATTCCCTTCCTCCTCAGACTCGCCTCCCGAGGGATCCTGCCCATCAATTCCCTGAATCAAAGTCCACTTTTCTGAAGTCCAGGGTCCATAGTCTGTTGCTTTCCTTCTTTCCTTTCTTCAGGATCCTGAACTCAATCATCTTGTGGTTGCTGCTGCCCAGTTTGACATCCACTACTACATTTTGCACCAATTCTTCCCTGTTTGTGAGCAGCAAGTCAAGAAGAGCAAGGTCCCTAGTTGGCCTTTCCAGCACTTGTACCAGGAACTTATCCAACAGTCTCCAAAAACTTCCTGGTATGCCCATGCACTACTGCATTGCCCTTCCTGATGAGAACCAGGGCCTCTGATCCCCTTATAGCTGTTTTAGATGAAGCCTCATCCACCCCATACTCCTGGCCTGGTCATCTATAGCAGACACCCACCACAACATCACCCTTGTTGCTCTCCCCTCTGACCCTAGCCCAGGGACTTTCAATATGCCTATCTCCAGTTTCATACTGGAACTCAGAGCAATCATGGATCTTGTTTAACTAAAGCACAATCCTTCCTCCTCTTCTCCTGTCCTTCCTGAACAGTTTATACCCATCCATGGTAGTGCTCCAGTCATGTGAGCTATCTCACCAAGTGTCTGGTTTTCCAATGACATCATAGATCCATGACTCATGAGCTGATTTGTCCCAGGCCCCATTGCTGGCCGCAGGTGGCAGAACCATCCTCCTGTCACCCGGCAGGCAGATCCAGAGCCTGCACCCCTGGGAGCAGTATGACACAGCCCCTGCAGCCCTTCCAGGGGTGTGGGTGGGGCCCAATCTGCCTGCCATATGGCAGGAGGCTGGTGCTGCTAGCTGGAGCCAGTGGCAGCACTGATCTTCCTGGCGCTGGGTGGAGCCCACACCCAGCACCATCTCAGGTGGCAGGTGCAGCCTCCTGTGATCCAGCAGGCTGTCTGGGGACTCCCCCATTCCCCTGGAAGGGCTGCAGTGCTCTGCCAGCTCCTCCCAGGGGAGCCTGCCGGAGGCTCTCACAGGAGGCTGGTGCTGCCAGCTGGGACTGGCACTGGGTGCAGCTCATGCCAGGAACACTGGTGCTGCTGCTGGCCCCAGCTGTCAGCACCAGCCTCCTGTCATCCAGCAGGCAGATTCGTGGCTCACCCATACCACTGGGGGGGGCTGTGCCAGACTCCTCCTAGGTGTGTGGGCCCTCAATCTGCCTGCTGGATGACAAGAGGCTGGTGCTGCCAGCTGGGGCCAGTGGCAGCACCAATCTTCCCAGTGCTGGGTGCAGAATAGCCTGTGGGCAAAACATTGAAACAACATCAAAACAGTGAAACAGTTTTGATGAAAAGAAATGGAACAGTGCTTTTGAAATTAAACAAAACTCAACACTAAACACTGTTCCATCCAAACGGAAGTTGAAGTAGAATGGTGCTGTTTCTCACACCCCTACAGGAAACCCATGACAACAGACTTTAGTGAATTTAAAAAAATCAAGTGGAGTTAGTGGAGAAATAAGATTAAACAGGTAAAGCACCTGAACTCACACTGTTGAAGACTAGTTTATTCTTGAAGAAACCTTTGATATGTGTATTGTATGCATGTTCCATTTCCCTCTGTCATAAATATTATATAACAGATTAGGTTGTGTATATAAGAGTTCCCTCCATGAGTTGAGCAGTTACAACAGAGAACTGTGACCTAAATCATCCTCAGAAAGCCCTCAGAAAAGGGAAATTTACTCAGAAAATTGAAAATTAAATGGCAGAGTTCTCAGTACAATATCCCTCCCACATGACAGCAATATTCAAGTATGATAGCTTGGGCAAGATCATAGCTTGGTAACTTTGCCATCATGTGCTAAGCACTTCCTTTTCAGGATAAGAAATCAGAGAGTAAAGATTAACAATTTAAACAAACCATTCACTTTCCAATCAGGACAGTGGTGTGTGTTGTAGTAATTTCTTAGCCCTATTTTCCCAAATCATACAGAGGTTATGTGCCATGAGGTTAATATATAAATATTTAAATATTTTCCCTGAGCTAAAGACATGCTCAACCTTTGCAAATAATTCTATTTGAAGTATATTTTTATTTTTAAATTAACAGTTTCAATTAAGTGGACACTTACAAGGAAATTCTAAGAGGGAACTTCTGGAATTTCCCATTCTCATTCCTTCCATGGGGCATCATCATTTGTGTTAAAAACTATTTCAGTTTCCTACTAAATTACAGAATGTTTATTATGGGAGTGTAAAATGCCATAATAATTAAGCCTCGGGAATTCATATATATGATAAATTACCACATTTAAAAGTGACTTCATTTAAAGGAAGAATATCTGAAACGCATCTGTTGTTTACAATGTAAAGGAGCACTAATGTTGTGTTTACCCATAGAGGGACTGAAGATAGTTCACTATTGTAGCTCTGTTATTACCTTTCAGCAATGAAATATGTAATCTTCAGGGCAAGGTTGTCCCTATGAGACTAAGCAGGAAAGGTGTGCAAAGGCATACTTTTTTTAAATTCTCAGTTGGCTAATGGGGCAGTGTCATGCAGGTTGGGCAGGTGGAAGTTAGAATGAATATAGGGTTTTATCAAAAAAAATAGATTTAAGTAATGGAGGTCTGTGTTGTTAGCATCAAAGTGAAACAAGAAAAAGGATTCACCTATTTTCAATCTACATATAAATGGGACATTTTAAAAATATAATCTCCTCCTTATTGTAAAACCTCAATTTTGTGATATCAGGAGGAGTGGATGACCTGTGATACCTTGCATAATGGACCTGTAATGATCAGCTACTTCATTCTAATGCACAAGTAACAAGTTGGAGCAAGGAATTAGTTAATTTTTGGTTGCCAGTGCAATATTCCAGATTCCTCATCACTTTCAGCTTCATAATGGCTTGATTAAGAGGTCTGCTCCACTAACCTTGATCCTTTGATTTTCCCAATTTTATATATGTAGCATGAAGAAAAAGTGTGTGGTATATTTCTGTCCCCTTTGTTTCCTAGAACCACACAGATACAAAAGTTTATTTCATCCGAAAACTCCAGTCAGACTCGCCTTTACATCAGCCAGGAATTCCCTGATGCCAAGGAGATTTTTTAGCTGATTCACTTTGTGAAAAAGGGTCATAATGGGAGTGAGAACTTAGCCTAGTAACCTAGCATAATATTGCCACTTAAAAAATTATACAGTTCATCATTAAAACCTTGGCTTCCTACACAGAATCAGTGTTCTGTGAGTAACTGGAATCATTTTAGCATTTACAGCTAAGTTACTCCAGGTGTTATAAAAATTAATATGATGTAACTGACATGCAGCATATTGCTTATTGTCCCTGAGGACCTGCATGAACAAAACATGTTGTATCTCCCGAGGCCAATAACACAGGGAAAGCAATTTAATGAAGAAACAAAGCAGTTTTAAATAACATTTTACCACTGTAATATGAACCACATTTTCCAGATTTACGAACAAAAGCATTAACTTAGAGTGAAAACAGAAAATATAATTAGAAGATTTGAGCCATGAGGCATTTAGCAAGAAGCAAAATGTAAAGAAACACAGAAAGGCTGTGTGCCTATAGGAAAAAAAAATAGCTGGATAAAAGATAGACAAGCACGGTTGGTAGAGTGGATCAACGAGACTGGCTGCATTGCAGTCAATCTACAACTCTCCTGCACAGCTTCATGGTTACTACCTTGGAGAGGAGTTGAAGATGGGGAGGATAAAAAAACTATATGGATCCCCCCCCTTTTCCCATGCATAACTGTAGGGAAACAACATCTGTAGGAGTTACTGCTCCCTTGAGGTAGTCATAAAGGCTGAAGATAACTGCTGTTGACACTTCCTCACTTTCCAGTCCAACTCCTACTGACCTCCCATGGCAAACATTGCTCTATTACTCACAATATGCCTTGGGAACATGATTTGAACCTAAGGTCAGATAAAATATACTAGATAGGATTGGGACTGAATATAAACTGAAACAAAGCCTCTTTATTCAGAAAGTAAGATGAGAAAGAGAGATTTGAGAAACCTCTGCCACAATTTGGTTACCTTTAATCACCTCCAGTTTCCCCATGTATAAGCTAGGGTACTTGCCAACTTCACAGCTACATTTTGGGATTTCAATATTAATGTTAATCAAGAAGTATGTCCCAAAAAGATACTTTCAAATACCAAGAAACTATTATAAAGACCTGAACAGGTCCAAAACCCAATCTCTCCAGGCAAGGCTAAAACATTCACTAGGTTCAATAGATAACTTTCCCTAGAGATATATCATTTTTAATGAAATTTTAATAGCAAAGTTTTACAGTTCCAAGATAGAATTCTGGTGAGGGTCACCAGAAGACAGAAGAGCCAGGGGTCGCCTGGATGAAGGTTGTCCTCAGCCCCAAGGCACACTGCACCAGGGTCACTACTTCCTTGGACTTTTGCAATAGGTATGAAATCCTTGCAGCACCAGATGAGCAAGCAGAACCACCAGCTCCTACACCTGAAGATGAACGGCATCCTGCAACCACCCCTAGGAAGAAACACAGTGTGGTTGTTGTAGGAGACTCCTTCTTGCAAGGGACTGAGGGAGCTGCCATCTTGCCCCTCAGCCCATGAGGTCTGCTGCCTCCCAGGGTCCCATATCCAGGATGTAGCTGAGAGGATCCCAAAACTTATCCAGCCTTCTGACCACTACCCCATGCTCCTTATCCATGTGGGCACAAGTAACATGGCTCAGCGCAATCCCACCTGGGTCATGACTGACCACAGGACTTTAGGATCAGGGTTCAAAGGGGTGGGGGTGCAGGTGGTTTTGTCCTCAATCCTTCCCATTATGGGTCATGGGCATAGGAGGGTGAGAAGAATTCAGGAAGTAAACAGAAGACTGCTGGTGTCATCAAGACAGCTTCGGCTTCTAAGACCACGGCTCATACTTCAGAGAGAGAGAGAGAGCAAGTTATTGAGAAGGGATGGCCTCCACCCCACTTGCGCAGGGAAGAAGCTCTTCTCAGCCAGAATGGCTAACCTGCTTGATTGGACTTTAAACTAAGTTCATGGTGGGAAGGGCAGAAAGTCTCTGGTGCAAGCCCACCAAGCATCAGCTACCAAACCATCAGGCTATGCTGTACAAGGAAACAAACTCCTACCCCACCCCAGAGACGGGGCTCTTCCAGGAGTACAGGGAAACCTAGGGCCATCAATGGCAAGCTCACATGCCTTTACACAAATGCCAGGAGCCTGGGCAAAAAACACGAGGAGCTGGTCCTACTCCTAAACAGTTATAATTATGATCTCATAGGGATAATGGAGACCTGGTGGGACTGGACCATGGGTATAGATGGCTATACCTTGTACAGGAGAAATCATGTTGCAAGAAAGGGTAGTAGCTCTTTACATGAAAGAGCTATACACTTCCCTACAGGCAGAGATTGGCAACCAAGGAGGGTGACTTGAGACCCTTTGGGTAAGAATACAGGGGAAACGTGTGAAAGGGATATAACAGTAGGAGTCTAATAGTGATTTCCTAATCAAGAGCAAGAACTTGAACACAAGTTTGCTAGGGAACTGGCTGAGACTGCATGCTCTCGGTTCATGGTTATCATGGGCAACTTTAACTACCTGAACATCTCATGGGAAGAGCACTCAGCCAATCCGGCTGGTTGCAATGCTTCCTTACAAGCATTAATGAGCTTTATTTGTCTCAAAAAGTTTATGGACCAACAAGGGGCAAGGCATTGCTAGGTGGTACTGACCAAAGGGGATTATTTAGTCAGTGAACTGAGAATCGAGTGGAAGCTAAGAGACAGTGACCATGAGTTGATCACTTTCTCTATTCACTGCAAAGCTGGCAAGTCAGGGAGCAATACAGAAGTCCTTGACTTTAGAAAGGCTGACTTCCACAAGCTTAGGAGGCAAATTGCTCAGGCTCTGAAAAACCACAACCTGGCAAGGAAGAATGTCCATGATGAATGGACTCAAGGATCCAATCCTTGAAGCACAAGGGAAGTCCATTCCAAACCAGAGAAAAAATAGCAAACAGGCTGGATGACCCCCTTGGCTCAATAGGGAACTCAAGGACCTCCTGCACCTAAAAAAAGAAGCTTATAAAGGATGGAAGATGGGAAACATCACTAAAGAGAAATACTCAGCACTAGCCCACGCCTGTAAGCAGCAAACTAGGAAAGCCAGGCTGAAACGGAGCTCAACCTGCCACTCAGTATAAGGACAACAAAAAGTCCTCCTTCAAATATGTGGAAAGTTGGAAAAAGAACAAGGGTAATATTGGACCCTTACTAAACCAGGTGGGCCAGCTGCTAACCAACACTCAGGAAATAGCCAATCTTCTTAATAACTACTTCATGTCAGTCTTCCATCAGCCCAGGGGGATCACTCAGTCTGAAAAAAGGCAGGATCACCAGGGGAAGGGCGAACCTGCACCCACCATTACCACTGATCTTGTAAGGGAACATCTTAAGAGGCTGAACATCCACAAATCAGCCAGCCCAGATGGAATGCACCCAAGAGTGCTAAAGACACTAGCTGACATTATAGCACAGGTTATAGCGAGGATATTTGAAATCTCATGGCACTCAGGTGAGGTGTCTCACAATTGGAAAAGGCCAATGTGGTGCGTATCTTCAAGAAAAGGAGAAGGGAAGATCCAGGGAACTACAGACCAATTAGCTTGACCACAATCCCTGAAAAGATCCTGGAAAAAATCATTAAGGAGACCATTATTAATATCCTAACAGAAGGATGTTATTCTGAGAGATAGCCAACACAGCTTTGTGGCAGGTAGATCTTGTCTGATCAACCTGATCTCCTTCTATGACCATGTGATGTATCAAAGGAGAAGAGGAGAACAAAGGAGAAGAGGTGGATATCATATTCTTGGACTTCAAGAAAGCCTTTAACCTGGTGTCCCATGATGTCCTCATGAAAAAACTGGAGAATTGTGGCTCGGGAACTGGCTCTATGGACAGACCCAGAGAGTAATAGTTGATGGAACTAAATCAACTTGGTGCACTGTAACCCCAGGGCTCTGTTCTCAGACCTATACTCTTCAAGGTGTTTATAAATGATCTGGGCTTGGGTGTTACTAGAAGACTGGCTAAGTTTTCTGATGACACCAAACTATGGGGAAGTGCAGCCACCCCAGAGGTTAGGCTGGCAATCCAGGATATCAACAGGCATACAAGGGGGGTGGATCAAAACCTGATGGCATTCAATGCCAAGAAATTCAAGGTGTTCCACACCACACTTATAGGCTCAGCAGTGCCAGCTAGCACTGCATCAGAAAAAGACTTGGAGGTCATGATTGACCACAAGATGAACATGAGACACTCATGCGACGCTGCAACCGGCAAAGCAAACAAAACTCTGGCTTGCATCTTCTGATTAATCTCAAACAAGACCCAGGAAGTCATCCTCCCACTTTACTCAGTGTTGGTGAGACCACAGCTGGAATATTGTGTCCAGTTCGGGGCTCCACAGTTCAGAAAGGATGTAGAGACGCTCAAGAGAGTCCAGAGGAGAGTCACGCAAATGATTAGAGGACAAGAGAGCAGGCCTTATGAAGAGAGGCTGAGAGCCATGGGAGTCTTCAGCCTGCAGAAGTGTAGGTTCAGGGGGGTCTTGGTGGCAGCCTATAAGTACATAAAGCAGGGGGCATCAGGATGTGAGAGAAGATCTGTTCACCAGGGGACCCCAAGAAAAGACAAGGTTAAATGATCACAAACTGCTGGAAGACCATTTTAGACTGGACAAAAGGTAAAATTTCTTTCTTGTCAGAGCCCCCAGGACCTAGAATAAACTCTCCCCCAGAAGTGGTGCAGGCACCTACTCTAGATTCCTTTAAGAAACGCTTGGATGCCTATCTTGCTGGGAACATTTGGCCCCTGCTGACTGCTTGTTCTTTGGGCAGGGAGCTGGACCCAATAATCTCGCAAGGTCCCTTCCAGCCCTAATGTCTGTGAAATCTATGAAATATACTTCAATATTGCCCAGAGGTTAGAACACTTAGCAGGTACATGGGAGACCCACATTCAAATATTTCCTCTGAACTGGGTAGACTAGAGATTTGACCTGAATGTCCTAACCTCAAGTGAATGCCATAGCTACCAGGCAATCAGATAACCCAGGGGCAGTTTATGAACTCCAATGTTTTCATAAAAAAATTCAAAATGTGGAGTTTTCAGTCTGTATCAGAATACAGCCAGTTTTGAAACTTCATTTTTTTTTCAGAAAACAGATTTGTGTTCCAATAGGGGAGTGGTTAGATCAGGTTAAAAGTCTAGTAGCTTTCAGATAATTTGGAATCACTGGGTGTTTCTACATGACATGCTATGTCACCATAGCATCCGTGGCTACAAACCGTGACATCGGCACTACCTCACCATAGCTCATCACTACGGTGACATACTGTCTAAAAATAACCTTGTTCCTCTGGGACTGTGCAGTACCAAATGCACAGTCAAGGGCATGTGCAGATGGGCCCACTAATTGATGCATGTAGATAGTAAATGTAATTGCATCATTGTATTAGCATTGTCTTCTGTTATCCCTTCCTACTTCCTTTTTGATTCTGCTCAAAACTTATTTTTTGTTTCAAATTAGATTCTAAACTGTTCAGGGTAGAAACAGCTTATTTTTGCTGTGCTTTTCATCAGTGCAATAGGATATTGACCTTGATTTATGCCTTCAGATGCTACTATAATGCAAATAAGATCACATAGAGCTGTTTGTGGGTTTCTCTTTTCTTTTCTTTTAGATCAGTTAACATTTTCAAACTTTGTCCTAGAAAATAATCCTTTTTTAAATGAAAGTCGGGAGAATCCTTTCTATTTCCAGCTCTCTCTGGCAGTGGGCGGTATTTGTAATAAGACTTTCGTGGTTCTTGCTACCGTGAGAAACAATCACTAGCATTTCACTTTAGCTTTTCTTCTTCTTCACCACTGTCACCTAGTCCATTATGCTCTGAGTCCAAAATGTTACTCAAGTACAATTCTCTTTCTTTAAAAAAGTCTCTTTCCATCTGTCTATACACTTAACTTCTCCTTAAAGTACTTTGCTAGCTGGCAATGAGAGTTCCTGCCTGAGCAAAGTGCTATGACTTTATTTTCATTATGCGAAGAAGATGACTTCCTTGTTCTATTTGCAACACACAATCTCTATTTTATTGTTACCATGTAATTATACATTTCTAATGGAAAAAAAAACATTATGGTAATATTTTGATTCAAATGTATAAACTATTCTATAGTGAAGACATTTCTGTGAACCTCAATAGGGATTCAATCTGTTCGTTGTATTTTATGTTTAACAGAGACTAATTTGCCAGGGGCTTCTTATATTAACATTCTGATGCTTATGTAAATATAATCTACAAAAATTCTGATATTTACTATGATATAGAAAAATGCAATGATTTTTTTAACTAAAAAGTTCACACATACATGTGTGTCATTCAAGTTCAGAAAAAGGTATGTCCTAAAAATTTTGTTTTTCTGCAGCATTTTGGGGAGTTCTTTATTTTTCCTAACATGAAAAAATGTTGCATTTCATTTTCTCAAAAAAAATTATGTTTCTTATCATTCATTATGCTGTAGCTCCCAAAATGGCTTTGGCAATTATACAAAGAAAAGGAAGATAATGGTCCCAATTTGTAAAGCTTGCAATCTGCAGACTTAAAGTGGAATATTTTCTAGGATACTTTCAATAGAGGGCCAAATCCAATAAAGAATGTAGGTGCTTAAAATGAAACACAGTTGAAACTTGGGCAACTAAATCTAAGGTTGCAACACTGAAAATCCTCACTCAACTGCTGCCTAACCTTAAAGGCTCATAAAATCCATAAGGCATTGCTTTTTGGGACCTTGAAGATTTCTAATCATCTAAGGCTGTTCATAGGCATGTGGGGGCAGTGAGGGAAACAGTGCTTTACTTGAAGTTTGGTGTACCCCTGCACTGAGTACAACACCTGCCCAGAAGAGGCATCACATTAGTTTGTCCTGGCCTGCCCAACATCTGTACACTTTGCTGGGGCTTTTGGATGCTTTTATCTAATGGCTGATTCAATCCCTGCAGAAGCACCCAGTCTGTATAAACTCTGGGGAGCCAAGTCAAACCAACACACTTCCTCTTCTGGTAAAGCACTGGTTTGTCAGGGGAGGGGGGCACGTTTCCACATCTGTCAGCAACCTAAAAGTTCCATCTCTATATCTTGTTAAGAGCAACCCAGTCCAAACTGTCAAGAGCAGCCTGGCACCTTGCTCAGATCTGAGCTCAACCAGGATCCAGAAACTCAGAGGCTATGACTTACTCACACAGTGGGTGGGTGCATCTACACAAGATGTTTACTCAGCAGTTGGCTAATTAACTGTGCAGTAAATGTCTCACCATCTACATGTGCACACAAAACTAATAAAATCTGCAGCAGGGTAGGACTTGTAAATATAAGTCCTTAACCTTTGCAGAGTTTCTTCATGTGCCACAGCACATGTATAGACCCTAGGACTGTGTGAAATTTCACCAGCTGTTTCACTTCAATGCTGTTTCAACTCGTTTCAAGCTCAAAACAGCAAAATTGAAATGAAACAAAGGGTTTTGAAACAGCTTCGAAACAAAACAAAGGCAGTTGAAATGTTTCAAAACATTTCGAGTTTTGAAGCTGGAGCTGGGCTTGCTTGCAGGGAAACAGAAAGTAAGGAGAGGGAAGGGGAAAAGGGGGGAAGAACTGCTCAGATATTGACTGTGTAGCTGGCCAGTGACTGTGATCCTTCCCTGTGATCCAATCCCAGTGCTCTGGGGAAGGGATGGAAAAAAGCATAAGCAGCAGCATTGTTTGAACTGAGCTGCTTTCTGCCTTGGGGTCAGTTACTGAGCTGTCTTGCAGAAGTTTAGCACCATTGGACAGCAAATGGTACCATTCATTTCCTACTTGCTAGCCTAGCAAGTGGGATTCAGCAACACCTTTTGCTTTAGTTTCAATACCCTTTTATTTTATTTTTATTATTTATTGATTGATTTCTTTCAAATTATTCCTCCCCAAAATCCTCTTTTTTTGTTAAGACTATTTGGATTATTTTCAAATCTGTGTGCTCTCTCACAGTGTACATTTCATTCACTGTGCAGGGAAGCACAGCATAATTATATTGCATATTATAATATAGAATTTATATAGGAAAACACATACATACATTTATATATTTTAGCTTATTTATTACATAAATACATACATACTAACATACATACATTACATAAATACACATACATACAATTATCTTAATAACTACATATATTGCATAAATCAAATAGACAAAATTACAGAAGAAGAGAGATTTTCCAGCACACCAAGGCAAAGACAAAGCAGTATGAAACACACCATGAAGTGTGGTAGAAAGGCATCTGGCAAGCCTTCAGGGAGGAGAGGAAGAGGGGGTAGAGGGAGAGATATAAGCCCTCACTTCTCTCCCCTCCCCCACCCACACTGAGACAGCTACTTTCCTACAACAGACAGGCACAAGGCTCCCACTAGTTATACAGGCAGCAAGGAGAGGAGAGCAGTGCCAGTGCCACTGCCTGTGCCTCAGTCTACATCCCCTCCAAAAGCACCAGCCATAATGCCCCCTCCCATTACCATTGCTGCAACAAGCAGCAGCAGCAGCATGAGTCTCCCCCACCCCAATTTCACTTCCAATGCTGAGCCTTCCAGTGCCAGAAGAAGAGCTGGAGCTGGATCTGAGTTCCCTAGCAAGGGAAATTCTGGGGAAGGAGGAGGAATCAGCTGAGTTTGTGCTCCGCACCCATCAAGTTTCTCCTAGACACAGGTCTCCACTTCAGAGGACACTGAGGTAGAGGGTGCAGAGGAAAGCAGCCCAGCTGAGTCCGCTCCTCCTCTTGCTGTGCCTCTGCCAGGGTTCAGGTGGCTCATCATGGCCCCATCCTACAAGTGCCCATACACACCACCTTCAGCAAAACAACAATACCCTCTCTGTATGAGGCATGCAGAGAGTACTTGAAGGAGAAGCTACATGAGGCAGGTCCACAGGTGGCCTTACACTTTACCTTGGAAATCTGGAGCAGCCGGGGTGGAGAACACGCATAGCTCTCCCTCACAGGGCACTGATGCAACCAGTCAGGCCATCAGTGGGCTCTCCTTCAAGCTGAGGTGATGGATGAGTCCCACATGGCAACCAAGATCATGTGGGCCATGAGCCACTTGGTGCAGTGGTAGAGCAAGCTCACCTATGGGTTCATGGTGACCAATAATGGGACCAGTATGGTCAAGGTGGTCCATGATGCCAACTTTGTTGGCATCCACTGTGTGGCACACAAGTTCCACCTCATTGTCAGAAATGCCTTGGACGGGGACAGGGCTGCCAGTTACACCATCAGCATCACCAGCAAGCTCATTTCCCAATGCAAGAAGGTGGCAGGCTACTTCCACTGCAGCATCAAGGGGGGAAAGGTGCCGTGGGACAGACAGGCAGAGCTGAACATCCTGCAACACAAAATCATGCAGGATGTGGAGACTTGGTGGAATTCCACATACCTGATTCTCAAGAAGCTGGTGGAGGAACAGAAGGCCATCCATGAGATGGCCTTGCTCAGGGAGACTAGAATCAGCAGCCCCCTTAACAGAGCTGAGTGGGATACCATCTCCCAGATCTAGGTGGTTCTCAAGCACTTCCCTTGAGCCCACTGAGACCCTCAGCACTGGTGATGCCCTCCTTAAGCAGGTGATTCCTGTAGTGAGGAAGCTTCACAACCAAATGGAGAACTTCCAGGGGATCAGTGTTCCTGGCTGGGGCAAGCCACTGTCACCAGACGTGCAGACACTGGTGAGGCAGCTGAAGGAGGACACCAGGAAACAGCTTGATCACTTGCAGTCCAGTACAGTCTACATGCTGGCCACCATGTATGACCCAAGGGGCAAAGCCTGAATCAGTGGATGCAGCAGCCAAAGCCAGAATCAGTGGGTGGAGGTGCTGGTGAAGAGATTCAGGGAGGCAGAATGGCAGAGGCAGGGGGACATGGAATAGGGGGATCCACTGGATGTGGTACTCACTGCATCACCAGCCAGCAGGGGAAGAAAAATGTCCCTGCTGAGCTTTTGTGCCAGGATGAACTTGGAGGTGTGGGCTGGGACTATGGGGAAAAAGGAAGCATGCTCACTAAAACTGTACTCTTCCAGGGTCAGGAGGCCTGATGGGACTGCCAGCAGCCCCAGGAAATGCCAGGACTGAGGTTCCCCCTGGTGAAAGGTGGGTAGGAGACGCCATAACCTCCAGCCACCATATGCAGTCACACAGTCCTGGCTGGACAAAGCCCAGACCTGTCACATCTTTGACAGGCCTGAGGCTTGCTGGTTGCAGTAGAGTTGTGAGGCTCCAGGTGAGCTCAGATTAGTTGCCTGGGATGCCAGCTTTTAGGTTGAAAAACCCTTTATCAAACTGAGGAAGCACCTGCAGTTGGTGTACTTGCTCTTCCTGGATGGAAGGAAGTAAAGAAGCAAGAGGCTGGCATGCGATGCAGGCAAGAAAGCCAGTCAGTGAAAATGGAAATGGAGGCAACAGATGGTGAAGGATAGGTTGGAGGGTGGGGGGGAGGGGAAACCCCTGAATCTATCTCTTTGAAACTTGGTAGGCTTCATGGTCTCAGTAGGGGCTACTTTTCAACAAAATCAGACAGACAATGACAAAGTTATAGGCAGTTTTGTGCTTCCCCATTATAGCCTATGGGCAAAACGTCAAAACAGTGTCGAAACAGTGAAACCATTTTGACAAAATGAAATAGAACAGTGCTTCAAAATGAAATGAGACTCAAAATGAAACACTGTCCCATCAAAACAGCAAAACAGAAGTTGAAATGAAACAGTGCTGTTTTGTACAGCTGTGTGAAATTTCATCTGCTGTTTCATTTCAATGCTGTTTCGACTCATTTCAAGCTCAAAACAGCAAAATTGAAATGATACAGAGGGCTTCAAAACAGCCTCAAAACAAAGGAAGGCCAGTTGAAATGTTTCAAAAGTTTTGAAATGTTTTGAGTTTCAAAGCAGCAGCCCAGGCAAGGGTGGAAGGCAGGGGAGAGCCAGGGCTGCATTCCCAGCAGGTCTGTGCAGCCCCATACAGCTCAGCCCTGTGGGGACTGCAGCCCTGGCTCTCCCTGCCTCCCACTCAGTCCAGTTCAGTTCCCCTCCCCAGCGCTATGATGAGGCTGGGGAAGGGAACTTGGCTCAACTAAGTTCTCCTCCCCAGTGCTGTGATTAGGCTTCCAGCTGCTGGTAACCCAGCCCAGTGGAGACAGGCACAGCCCACCTCCACTGGGCCTCAAGCAGGGGAAACCCAGCCCAGTGCAGCCAGATGTGGCACAGCCCCCAGGCTGCTCCCTGCCCACCAGCACCAGGCTTCAAATGGCTGGGAACCCAGCCCATTGCAGCCATTTGAAGCCCAATCACTTCAAGTTCCCAGCCACTTGAAGCCTGATCACAGCACTGGGGAAGGGAACTCAGCTGAGCCAAGTTCCCCCAGCTGGCTGGGGCACAAGGGGGCTTCATTGTGAGGTCTGCCTGCTGGCTAGTCCCACAGTGAAGCACCCTCATGCTCCTGCCAGCCCCTCTATAGCACATTGACCTGACTGGAGCAGCCCTGGGCTGGCAAGCTGACCCCCAAGGTCCCCTGCCACTGGGGCTGCTGTGACCAGGCTCAATGTGCTACAGTCTGGGTACATTTGTAAATCATGCACCTGGGATCTTCCCGGAAGCAATACTGTTTCATGTAAAATATGAAAATCAATTTTTCTTTAAGGACAGGACCTTGACAACACGCAGCAGCATGAAGTGACCCACCCCATTCACTTATGTGCTCCTACAAGCCAATAATACCTGGCTGTCTCTCGTTATCAGTAAGCTCCTGTTCCTTGCCCCTGTTATTACCATACACAAAGCTCATAACACAATATTCAGCTGCTTCCAGATTAATTGATAAGTCAGAAGAAATCTCCTTCTAAAATTGGTGTCATTTTCAACTGTAATGTCAGCTGTTTTGTGGATCACCTGAATCCCAACCTCAGACACTGAAAAATGCCTTCCTAATGCTAGATATTAAGTTAAGTTTGGTAAATCTGACAAATTCTGAGCTGTCTATTATCTGACCTGTTCACAAAAAGTTGTTTGATTTGACGATGGGCAGGTCTCTATATTCTGCAGTCCTACAGCCCACTTCCTGTGATCAATTTCTGACAATATTTTCTTGATAATAATGCTTCTCTTGAGAAAAAAAATCCCTGTTTTGTGCTACCTCTATTGCCCCTTAGGCTACCAAACCTCCTTATTTTTGAATGGATATCTATTGCAGGTACAGAACACAGAAGAATTTTGATCTTTCTTTGAAAGCTGGCAGATATTTAAACAATATGATGAGAAGCTACACATTTAAGAATTCCAGTATTTAAAGGACAGGTCATTGCAGGTTATGCTGATGGGTGATATTGAATAACTCCAGTATGTATGTACACTTGCACACACATAAGTATGTATAGAGAGATGTTTGTATTAAAATGCATTTGGCAATGCAGATCTTGATAAACAGATGCACACACACTTCTCACAATAAGGTGGTCATCACTATAAGGAAATACCACCTAACAATCCATCTGACTTCCTGATAACTGAGTGCGGAAAAACAGGGCCATTTTAATAAGATTTTCTCTCATGTGAATGACTGGTCAGCAAATGCTGCCTTCATAATGAATAATAGTGGATTTGAAAAAGGACAAACAATGAGTGTTGTTAATAGATTTGCACAGCTTGAGACCTCTATATTCCCACACCAAAAGGCACAAATCCTAACAGAAGAATTTCAGTGTTTCCAGTACTCTTTGTAGTTAATACTTTATGAATCCCACGTCAAACATCATTCAGTGACAATACTAATTATTAAATAGGAGCCATATGGTATGATTTCATTGTACAAAAAACAAGCAATGCTGGAATTTATAATTACAGAGTGACAGCAACAACAGAAAAATAAGTGTAATAATATGAGGAACAACCTGAAAAAACATAAAGGAGAAATTGGCCTGATGATTCAAAAACATTTTGTACTAGTTAAATGTCAGTTTCTAGCTTGTACCACTATGAATATTTATGATTCAAGGCACTACAGAACACAATTTGATGTAAGTACGAAATTTACTGGTCTGCCTCCCATAAACAATAACCAACGTTCTTTTATTTGACAAAATTATTGCTATAAAATTCGACAATGTGAACAAAAGGGGGGTTTTGTACATACTCTATTGCTGCAAAAGTACATATAGCTTAGAGCATGGGAGCTAAGGATCGCCCCTTTTCTGTACCATGCTCTCCTATGCCTTACAGCCTTAAGGAAAGATCTTTAGTTTTTGCAGAGGTTTCTCAAGTGACTTTGGGTAGGTAGTTTAGAACCCAATTTAGCACTGTATTTGTACACATTTCAAATTTTAAACATGATTGTACAGACTATTGAACAGCTATCCCTCACATGAGTCCCATCCAGTAAACTGATGGTAGCTAAAAATGTTGCACACTGGTAGCTTTAGTTATGACTCTTCCTAACTATTACATGCTTCACTTTATAATTTTAGCATTATTTTGATGTCATTTTTTTTGTTGTGTCCTGAAATTGTAAAAAAATGACACCTCCCAAAATTCCAGCAGGTGGAACCGTGGCTCCCTGTGGATTATCAGCAGGGTTTGAATTTTAGGCCCACTACACAGACCTCTGACACTCTAGCTAGGACACTTAGCTATTGGAGTTACAGAGACCAAGAGTAGATTGCCTTCATTCATCTCAAACTTAGGGATTGCCTTCTCCTAGGATGAAATGAAAAAAAAAATGCCAGTGCATTGTTCATAGCCGATGGGAGATGAGAAATCCCCAGCTTTAGGTTCTGGATGGAAGTGTAACTTGATGGATTTGACTTGTTCCCTTCAGCTTCTTTCAGTCTTGTTCTCTCTACCTCCTTCCTGCTTCTGCCCATTCTAGCTTTTCTCCCAGGCCTTGTCCCTTCTGCTCCTTGTATTTTAAGAAAGCTCTACTTTCTTCTCTCTCCCTGCCTTCCTTCCTTTCATGCTGACACAACTTCTGTTTTACCACTTTCATCACTCTCTTCACTCCTTAATAAATAACAGTCCTTTCTCTATTTCACACTATAGAACAGGAGAAGCAGTGACACCAAAGTCGAGACAGGCTTCCTGCTCTCAGTCCTCAAGCTCTGTATTACAGCAGTCCTTGATCACCCAGAGGAACAATTGTTGGAGAAGTCCTCCTCAGCCAGTACAAACCAGGACACAGTATGTACAGTCCAGTCAGCACATAAAGGCTGAAAGGGGACAGAGTATCATAGAGTCATAGAATCAATGAGTGGGAAGGGACCTAGACAGATCATCTAGTCTGACCCCTGCCATGGGCAGGAAGGAGCACTGGGAGTGGCAGGGGTCATAAGACCCCAGCCAGGT
>NW_017728909.1:70580384-70618024 GCF_001723895.1 Crocodylus porosus
GCCACGGAGGCCCCCAACCATACGCGTGGCCTCCTCTGGACCCTCTCCAGGTTCTCCACGTCCCTCTTGAAGTGCGGCGCCCAGAACTGGACACAGTACTCCAGCTGCGGCCTGACCAGCACCACATAGAGGGGGAGCAAGGCCTCTCTGGACCTGTTAGTGATGCCCCTGTTGATGCATGACAGGGTGCGGTTTGATCTGCCTATTGCTGCGTCGCATTGGCGACTCATTCATCCTGGAGTCAATCCTGACTCCAAGATCCCTCTCTGCCTCTGTGCTGCTGAGAGGGTCAGCCCCTAACCTATAACCGTAATGCTGGTTCCCTCTCCCCAGGTGCAGTACATTCAATCCAGATGGACACTTTGGAGAATTTAGCTGCCTGCTTCTAACAAACTCCTTCTGACTCATCTCTGAGATTAGGCTGGCACCCTGCATTTTCAAGCCCCTCCTTTAATACATGAAGATACCAGTATTTCTTAATTCAATTATGCTAAGAATGTTTTAACTTGAGGAAAGCAACATTCCCGCAGCCCCCACCTCCCCTCCCTCCCCAATTTAATTCCTACAAATGGCTGAAGCATTTTTGTTAAAAACAGGATCAGCTTGAAGCAGATACCCAGGATGAAATTTGGCCAGAATATTTAAAATTTGGCAAGATTCTAGGCACCTGACAAACTTAATTATAGGCAGTAATTCCAGTTCCAGTAAGACAAAGTTGTTTTAAAGGGGGGCAATGTCTGTAATGTTTGATACTGTACAATGTTTTAGATGGTGCCTAGAAATGGCATGAGCAAGAAAGAAGAGACATTTTTCTTTTTATGCTGTGAAGCAATATTATTCATCTATAAATTTTAGCTGTCTCAGTAACTGAATTATAAAATAAGTTATTTTGTCTGCTGTGCAGCTTCTTACCAGTCATATTCCCATAATAGAAAAGAAACTCATCAAGATAGGCATTTCAGGTTTTGTGTTCTCTGCAGCTTAATTCCATTTGGCACACAGATTTTACATATCAGCGCTAAATGGAGGAACTCGCTGTGCCAATTTAGTGCTTATTACTCTGGGCTTCAAATGAGTCAAAAGGGCCTAAGTTGTTCAGCCAGGGCTCTTTGTGTCATTTTTGTATCGGTCAAAATATGACTTTAAGTACAGCCGACCTAGTCAAAAGCTTATATACTTAAAAGGGAAGGAAGAAAGCAACTTCAATTTATTTATTCTTCTGCTAGCAACTTTATAATTCTACTTGTCATTCTACTGTATTCTTACTGCCATTAGCAACCCTTGTTAGAGCCTGGAGACACAGAAGATATCTGAAATGAAAACCACTTGAAAAAATACCATTATGGCAAGGAGAGGTGGTGAGCAGTTTAACTGCCTATTGCAGTATAGAACTATTATCACTGAGATGTATAGCTTCATTTCTGGGTCTTTCACAGAAAATCTAAATGAGCCTATAGAGCAGAGACAGTTAATAATGTAAGAGAAATAAATAGCCCAATGGCTACTATCTGACATCCTTATTAACTATATGGTCTAATCAAATACAGAAGATCCTCATAAATGAACCAGCACAAACTAACCCAGGGTCTTGTTTTAATATTGCAAACATAATGATTAGCAGCTGCCTGGAGCCTCCAGAAAGAAAACTGCAAGCAACTGAAATCTTTCTTTAATTCTGCATTGATGTTGTGAAAATTAAGGTAATGTGCTTTTATCTTTCTGTACCTAAACAAACACAGGTGTAGAGAAGCCAAGGGGAAAAAAACAAAAGCAAGAAAGATGCTGTAGTTATAGCCTTTATTGTGGATGTAAGTCAGTATCATAAAACAAGAGACACTCCATCACTGGGCTTTCATAAACTGTCTCATTGTCAAATTAAAAAGAATGGGATTTTTATAGTTTCCCCTATTGTATTCTAAAACTTGCCAAAATACAACCCACTAGCAAATGTCATATATGAGTAGTAAGGGTTTATCAATAAAAAGTGTAAGCAGCTCTGAAACAATACCTGATTGAAGTGTAGCTTACAATTGTTTTCTTTGATATTTTAAGAGCGGCAGTTTAAGAAAGCTTTACCTTCCTTGCAATTTGAAAAATTTTCTTTTTAATCAAAACCAAAGAAATGTTGAAATGTGTTGGATAAAAATGTAACTCATGCTATACACTGTATATAAACTGGTCCAATTTCCCAGTGGCTATGTTTAATGGCTTACAGAAAAGACTTTGAATATGTGTTCTTGGTGTAATTTATGTTGCTGCTGTACTATATGTTATATTATGTTTTAGACGTTATTATGTTTTGTTACATCAAAATTATTATATAGTTTTAGATGTTTTAGGTGTTATATGTTTTAGATTTTCTTGAAAATACAGACTAGATTATGGACAGTCTTGTTAGAGCAGAGGTGGGCAAAATGCCAGATCCAGCCATTTCTACAGCAGCTAGACTTCATTACCCAGCAGCCCCTGCTCATGTTGTTGCAGCTGGTTTCCATGGAGACCCAAAGAAGGGCAGGGATCTGACAACACAGGGCTGGGGTTTCCATGCAGACTAGCCCAAGCAGAGCTGGCAGGGCACCTAGCTGGATGGGGAGCTGCTCCGGGGCTGGAGCTATGACTGGGGCTAGGGCTGAGATTTTGAGGTGGTGATAGCACCGTCTGGAGCTGGGGCAGAGCCATGATCTGCTGCCCACGTGCCCCAGGCAGGGTTGTGCAGGTAGCAGATTGAAGCTCTGCCCCAGCTCTGGACCATGCTGTCACCACCACAAAATCACAGTCCCAGAGCAGCCACATGCCCTGCTAGCACTGCTTGGGCCAGATTCCATGGAAACCCTGGCCCTGTGCTGTCAGGACTCCATCCCTCCTGGGGTCTTCATGCAAACTGGCTGCAGTGATATGGGCAGGGGCTGCTGGGAAATGAAGGATTCGGACCACAGGCGGGACTTTGCCCGCCCCTGTGTTAGAGCTATGCTGGTGCCACAATGATCTGGGAATGATCCGAGAGACAAGGATTTTTTTGAGTAATATTTGTTATTGGACTAACTGTATAGTTTGGATACAGCTTTGATAAGCTTTTGGAAGCAAAGCATTCTTCTCTGGGTCTGAGCCCATGGAAGGTATTTTCACAAGCATCCAAGTCATTTTCAAGAAGTATTTAGGGACAGATCTTCAAAGCATTGTCCCACATAACCCCTAGACACTCTTCTGACCATTAGAATCCTCTGCCCCAAGTCAGCACCCAGTCTCTTCAAGCAATGCTTTAGGGGAATTAGGCACCAATAGCACATAGAAGGTTTTAGGAACCAGCTGAGTGGAGAGCTAGCCAAGCTAATCAAGAAAGAAATTAATAGAAAAAGGGAAGGAGTTTGTGCCGAAGTAGCCAGCCTGACCAAAGATCGGTGCCTTCCTTCACTCAGTACCTCAGTTGTCAAATCATTTCTGAAATTAGAGACTTAAACCTGAATTTCCTATCCATAAAAACAGAGAGGAAGACCTAATCATACCTAATAGCCTAACAGTTAGGCCATTCACATGGGACACCAAGGTTCAAATTCAGAGCAGGGTCTTAATCCCAAGTCTCCAACATGGCTGTTCTAATCACCAGGAGACACCTAGAATATCTTTTTTGCAAGGTCTCTCCGGCCCACAGGGCCAGTCCTCTCTAACAAGCTCCACAGAAGGCGGTTTTGTGGCCTCCAGGCTGTGATAAGTTCATTAGCTGTGCAGCACCGTTGACTCATAAACAGTTTTGTGCATGATACTATCAGCAACTTAGGCACTGAAACATTTGAGCAATAGCCAAGCAGTGGTTGGGGGAATGTCAGTTGTACCTAAGTTGTTAGAAGCAGCTTTAGTTGCCTAATTATCTTGAAGGTCTCACAATTAGGCTTTTAATTTCTTTTTAAAAATGTTTCCCTCTTGGCTAGTTCATTAAAGCACTGATTCCACTGGGCAACAGAACCTTTGAGGGTATACGCATGACTTCTTAAATGGGAAGAACTGAGGGCTTCTATGGACATGCAAGGAGCCTACTCCACCACTCTGGAAATCCAATGCATCAGAACAGACTTAATCAAGTCTGCTGGAGCATGGAAATTGATGCACATTGGCAGCCTTCCACATCACATGTATCAGAATTGCCATGTATCTCTGCACTGAAAAAAATGGTGGCAGGGTGCTTTGCAATAAAACACGTTTGATGAGCTTTAGTTCAAAGCATCCCACCGCCATTTTTTCAGTGCGGGGATGCACGGGGACACTGATGCATGTGACACATAGGTGCATGGCTTGCTAATTAAAGCACCTCATACTAAATCCCAGATCACATGTAAAAATACCCCAAAAGTTTAGTTCTGCCCCCATGTAAGTAAAGGTCAGCATGTCTCTGAGTCCAAAGGTGTTGGCAGCCCATAGACCAAAATCAGCTGTGACAAAATGATGGTGCAGGTAACACATCAGATGTAAGTAGTTAAAAAGTAGTAAATCCCATATGCACAGGTAGGTATTCAGAAGGTATACCTGTGTCACCTCTAACTGAAGTCTGCAGTACCAATGTGAAAATGTCATTCCAGTTCTGCATTTTCCAAATACCAAAACATATAACCTAGCTGCCATTAGAATGGTATGTGCATCAATCAATAATCTGAGACTGAAAGGCTGAAAGCAGTTCTGAGCATGCCCTGATGCCAAACATTCGCTACATTTTTACTGGCAAAAACCCTGATTTCAGTATCAGTTAAAATATTGTTCATCAAAGCAAAGACCTGGAATTGGTTCTGTATTCTACAGGCCAAATGCAGAGCTGGCTTAAGTGGATACAACTCCATTTATTTTAGTGAAGTGTTCAGGTTTGAATTTGGCCCTTTTTCATCATCTCTAAGGCAGTTAACCTGTGTGACCTAAAATGAAAAATGTTTTTTCCTACTATGTTCTCCCCAGTGAGAAAGTGAGTATTACTGATCACCAAATGGATAATAAGGTTTTGAATCAAGTGATGTGGCACATTCAATGTGAGTTCTGACTTTTAGCTTCCCAAACTCCTCTGGGATGTACAACTTTTCATTTAACTGAGTGAAAAGTGTTTTTTTTCTGGTGGTTGTTGCTGCTGCTATTTTACTATTTTTTTGTAAATTTTCTTCCCTGAAAAACTGTTGGAAAAGAAAATGTATCCTGGTACCAAATGCTGAGGGTATAGTTTTCTTGGACACACAAGTGTAAGCCATTGTAAAATGTCTGAAGAGACAGAGAAGTTACATGTAAAGCAAAGCTATGAGATACCTAGGGTGAAAATGTAATTGGTGTAAGACAGAAATGTGCTCTGGAGTAAAGGTTTACAAAGCTAATAGAAATGTTCTTATTACATTTTTTTAATTACTAATGAAAGCAGTTTTGTTCACATTTAAATATTTGTACCCAGTGAACCAATGCATTATGCTACTGCAGTACAATGCATGAATGTCTGCATAAATAAGAATGCCTAAATAAGTTGAAACCAATGACAAATTTCCCATTGACTTTAATGATACAGGATCAGGGTCACAATGAGACTATGTCTGTGACAAGCTGAGTAGATTTAATGTTGAGTATGACACAGTATTGTACATGCCCATTGTTTAAATTGGACTCAAATTGTATGCACCTGACTTTTTAATAATTCTTTTACATTTTTTTTCCTTTCAGTAAATCTGAATGCCCATTTTGGTTGACAGAAATACACACTCCCCATCCTCATAATAAATTACATATATTTTAGATCTAAATGGGTGCATCTACATGTGCAATTAATTTAAAGCAATAAACTCTGTTTAAGCCAGGGTAAACTACGCCTGGGCACCGCATCTACTCGTGCACCTAGGACAGCAGCGATTTGAGCTGGGGTGGAGCAATTAACATTAGGCTCAGGGGCGTTGGGGGTCAACCCCAGACTCCAAGTGGTGGCATCAGGTGGCAGAAGAGCTGGCTGGAGCATGAGGCTGCAGAAAATCCAGAGCCATGTGGCTAGGTGGTAGGCAGGAGTCTGGCCCCCTGCTAGCTGAACTGACTAGATACAATTTAAGCCCACAGTCAGCATCTACCTATGTATTTAATTGCAGTTAATTACCCTGCCATAAGATAGAACTGTCTCCAACAGTACTATCTTACAGTGACATAAATTAGTTTATAGCAGCCTAATAGTATTGCACGTATAGACAGTGATATTTTACTCCACAGCTAATTAGTCTACTTACAGTTAAGCGCATGTGTAGACATGGCCACTGGTGTTAAATAAAGCACATGATGGTTCAGCTGGATCATTTTTAAATGGCGTTGATATTTTACAAATCTAAATTCCAGTTGTGTTATAATTAGATTGTGATTTATGATGTTATTTATAGGTTTACAAACATTTATACTTGTAAATATTAAGATACTAAGAAGAAACACTGATTAGGAAATTAAATGTTGTTAGGACATGAGCAAATATGTAGTGGAAAGCAAAGCTTGTAAATATGTTTTGTTTAAAGATGGATTATGACAGCTATTTAAGATTAATAGTCACGGCGGCATTTGTAAGTTTGAGGGTTTTATTTTTTAAATGAATTGGCTAGTATGTTTGCTCACAGTATATGTGGTATATAGTGAGCAAAAGAAAATCAGTTCAATGCATTTGATAAAACTCTTCTTGCTTAAGATTTTCCTAAATATGGAATATAGATTAATTGTCTTAGTACATGTGTACTCTGAGTTTGACTACAAATTCAATGCTATCTTTTGTCTTGAGCATGTTTTCACATACCAAGTTTAATGTAAAGCAAAACAAATGTATAATGTACTTGTGCTGGTTCAGGTGTGCAACTAGAACAAAGAAACCAGAAGAGCTGAAATATTTATTAGTCTTCTCTATTCTTTCAACAATGGATTTAAGAGTATAATTCAGTGATATGGCCTTTGCAGTCAAAATAAATATTCGGTATCTTTACTAAAGTAAATCTACATTTTATGAGATTTATCGGTCAAGAGCTGGTTCAGCTGTAAGGGGTTTCAATTATTCTTTGTTCAATGTACATCTTGAAAATCTGTGTCTAACACATCCAGTCTTGGATTTTCTATTGGCCAAAATGCCTAATGTGCTCAAGTGGAGTTATGCATGTAGCATGAGAATTGGGATCTGGGGACACATCTGAGTATTTCAGTAATTACTCTTTCTGTTGTACTAGAAACTGGTAAGAGTTCTCTTGTATCAATATGCTTTGGCTTTTATATATATGTATGTATATATGTATTTTAGAGAGAGAGGGGAGAGAGAGATCCCCGGCAGTATACTTTTAATACTATGGATTCTTATAAGAAAACTCAAGGTTTATGTTGTGAACGGTGTTTGTAAACTTGACAGTACTAACATTGTTAAAACCCAATAGCTCCACTCTCAGCATGGAGCCACCGAGCAATAAAATCAGGGAGCCAGAGAAAGCAGGAATGCCTCCTCCATCTGTGTGGTCTCCCTGCACTTAAATCCAATCACTCTGCACTCTGACTATTGAGCCAAGGAACCATGCTTACCTTGCTTCATGGTTTTGCTCTACTGAAATCTCTCAAGCCCACTGCACTTCATGTGGCAGAGGGAAGGGGGAGAGGAATGGGCAGAGGGGCTAAGAGCTATGCATCCTGGGATGCTGGAGGACTGCAAATTAAGAATTTAATTAACTCTTAATTTAATTAAGAGTAGACCAAAAAAACCCTGGAATGACCTGGGTAAGATGGAACAAAGATAACCCTGATTTCATTTGGCTTATCTTTAAAATATTTAGAGGGTACTCAAAATGGAACAACACTCTCTAATGGGTGCATGCTCCCATTTTAAGTGCCTTTATGATGGTTTAAAGGTAACCTGTAACAAGACACTTGGTTTTGTGAAATTTCAAGACTAATGTCATGAACCTGACTATTCCTACAGGGGTTCTGCTATCTTAGGTTTAACTCTATATATAGCAACCACTTCTGTAAGAACTGACAAACACTTATACCAGGTCCAGAGCTCTGGGCATAAAATCTCTCTATTCTTAAAAATAAAAGGTGAGTATTTTGTGTGTGTGTGTGTCTTTGTAAGGTCCAAGCTTCTATAACAGTGCCTGTAAAACATTTTTATTTACTTTTTAAAACTTCTAAGCTGAAGTAAAAATGTTCTTCAGTTGAAAGAATAAGCTCATTTCTCTCATGTTTGACATGTATGAAAAAGACATATTTTTAAACCCTTTTTTTTGGTAGTGAGGAATTTAAAGTTTTGTAATTGGCATGCCGGTTTAACAGAACTTCACTTCCTGGGTTTCCAACCTCAGCCTTTCCTTTATTTGCATGCAGATTTTGTATTTAATTTTCTTTAAAGGAGAAAGTCATATCTGAATACAAGTACCATTCTATATGAAGAGCTGACTAATTAGGTTAACCATCTATTACTTCATAATTTTAAGTTTCATTTTAACAGGATATTCTTTACAGCACAGATATGGGTTTAATAGATTTTGAAGGGCTAAACCATTAAATATTTCTCCTTTTAACATTGTGCCAGTTTAACATCATTGCAAGAGGTTTTTGTATTTGACTGAATGGGCTTAATGTTCCAAATATTCTTGAGACTTAAAGCAAATAATTCCATGCCTGTAGCATCACATTTATTTCATTACTTCTGAATAACAACACTGTCTGTATCCTTTGCCTTGGCTGTAAATACAGCTTTAGTGAACTTGGGCTATATAACATCTACTGTAGAAAAGTTAAAGGTGATATAAAGGATTCAGAAATGGCATAGCTCCAGATGCCTTGTGGAAACAGCTCCTATCCTTCTGAAACCAAAGAAGCTCAAGTAAAAGGAACAAGAGACATTTTTATTTATATTTCACGAGGGCTTATTTCTATCATTGTACAACAGGAAAAGGTCACATTACAACTTCAACTATACTACTGTATCTTTTCTCTCCACCCTCTGGCCATCACAAACAAATGGTATGCTTTTATTAAATAGATCCCTGCAGCCTTAGAGATTGAAGAGACTACTGTAGATTGTATTCATTCCTGACAGGTCAATGCTGGATCACACAATTACCATCTGTCAAACCATCAAGGCCAGAGGAGAGTTCTGACATAGACATACAGTGAATACGTGGTGACCATCAGGTTCAGAACAGCATTTGGGTTGTGAATCTTTATTATTTCTGTGCTGACTGACCAAACTTCCTGAAAAGTGTGATGTTTGTTCAAAATGCAATATAGCAAAACTAAGTACTCATATGTGCAAACAAAAAGTACAAATTGGTTTTAAATAGAGCGGTCACCTTCCAATCTCTTCTCTGTCAGTTTGGTTATATCATGGGCATAAATCTGTAGAATTTTGTGCTGAAGTGGAAACATGTAATAAGAGTTGGTGTGTTCCAGCAGTGACAAGGAAGTCTCACTGGTGCTGTTATCACTTACAAATGTGACCACAATAACACAGCAACAAGCAGTTTAACTTAGTTTCTGTCACTTGCTTGCTACAGAAATAATGGCTTATAGTTCACTACAAAATTTCATAGAAAATCAGTTCAGATCTACAAGAAAAGCCCCATGTTATCACTGGGCACATCTACACAAGACGCTAAATGTGCAGTAGACTAATTCTATTGTGCATTAGCACATTACAGCAAACCCCATGCTATTACACTAATGCACAGTACAATTAGTCTACTGTTCATTAGTGTCACTAAAAAGGTGAGCACTGGCACTACTGTGCAGTAGCACCGGTTACTGTACATTGAGTTAGTACCTTTTATTACAGATAGTAAACTCAATGCTCAGTAACTACAGTGCATTAATGCACCTGTAGATGTGCCCACTGCTTTTTATTTATTCTGTCCTGTAATAATCATAAATCATTATATCCCAAGGAAATACTGTCATTCATTATTAACTTAGTGAAATCAATGGAATCATAGAGTGCATGGTGCTCCTACATCTTCCGGCCTATCTAAGAGTGATGTAATGTTAAGCAGCTTGAGTCCTCCACATGCACAGTAGGTCAAGGTCCTGAAGGTTTGACAGCCAGTGAACTGTCCATCTCTAAGAAGGTGCTGACTTAGTTACATATGTCAAGCATGTACAGTGAAGACCTAGGAATTTAGTGCCAAAAAGGTGACCACTATCTCCTGAGGTAAAGCGGACGATGGCTGGTCTGCAGTGGGAAGACAGATGTTTGTTTCAATGTGATGACTGACAGATGAACCCGTTGGATGAGCAGTTGAGTGACATGTGTCCAAGACATATAATTGGACCGTGAACATGGTGTGATTCAGGGATATAAAAGGGCCTGAGCTCCACTCTGCCGTATGAGTATGCGTGTCTATGGGTTTTGTGTGAGTTGGTGTGTGTCTGGGGTGAGACCTGAGAGCAGAATAGTGAGTTTGAGATTGTGTGAGATAGAGGGAGTTTTGTGAGTATCTAGTGCCTGTGATCCGATTGGAGATGTATGTAACCTAGGTTCCCTGCTGATCAATTTGGGATTTGACCATAGATCAGGACTGGTGCCAGTAGTCCAACACTCCTGTGGTAAAGTATCACCTGTTCCCTAATTAAAGAAGAAAGAGTACCCTAGAGAAGGGAAAAATCTCCTGGGGAGATGGGAAATCTGCACAGTTATCATTGTAAGTATACAGCCCAAGAGCCTGTAACAGCTAGCTCTCTATGTAAGTATGTGCAATTTGCAATATTGTTTGGAGTACACAGACAGAGGGTCTGTAGTCTTTTTCTTTCTCTCTCATTGTTTTCTTACTCACCACTGTATATAATCTTACATATTAATCTTGTTATTGTCATCTGTTAATATTAATACAGTCTTGTGGTTTCCAGTTAATTGAGGGGTCTGTCTATTTGTATTAACTAGTGTGATGGGATAACACTGGGCTGAAGGGTGTTCCCTTCTTAGAGTCACCTGCCACCTTAAAAACCCTTTCCCTGGGCTGAATTCTGAGTGGAGTAACACCCACATTTGTTTAATTAAGAGTTCAGTATTTTAACAGAATACTTATTCAACACAGAAAATAGTATCTGAGCCTGGTTAAAGGCTGTTGTTCTAAAGCAGCTGTTTGATGTTGTCCTTTCCTTAACTACCGATATGTTTCAAGAGTTAGTGTCCAGATAAGTGACTACAGAAAAGTCATTAGTGACAATCAGTGAAACATTATAGCTTGGTCTATCAAGAAAACGGTTACCATCATTGTCCCTCTAAGCTACTCTAATGAGAATTCTGCCTCCTTCCTTGGACATCCTTTTTCACCTTTAGTGGAAGGACCCCCTTAGCAAAGAGTCTTATGCTCATTCTCTCTATATATACTTTCACTCCCAATACAGTAGCATTACTTAATATTGCCACAAATTATAATGCTACCGCATCTCACAGTGCTATTTAATTACATTTTAAGTAGATATTGTGATTTTAATGGGAGTTTGTCATATATCAAAACCTAAGGCACTACACAGAAATGGAGTAGAAAAGATTTTACACTAAACAGTCACTGAGCTGAGGAGAGAGAGACACAGAGAAAAGAACCCCCTTCCGAAGAACAAAAATAGTTAGCTCTCCCTGGCCATATCTACATGAGCTGCACAGTTATTAGTACTTGCATAATCAAGTACTTAATGACTGTGCAGTAATTGGCATTACTGCACAGTAGCATCCCTGCACATTTTTTTCTGATGCTACTGCCTTGTGTAGACATGGCCTCTGGAAAGGTAGGGAAACACCAATAAAGAATTTATAATTTATCTCAGTCTCTCTAGGTCTGGGATTGAATAGCCAAAGAAAGGTCAGTGTAATTACAATGAATCATTTTTTGTAGGCAGAATGAGAATAAAGGCACAAGATTAACACAACTGGGATTTATTTTAACCTGGAGTTCTAGCATGACCATCAGAAACTCTCCCTCCATTTCTACTAAAGAACCTTGCCCAGCCACCTACCTGCAAACATTCAATCACTTTGGAAAGTAGATAGTAACATCCACATAACATCCTCCTGAGCTGATTCTCTGGGGCAACTAGGAAAAAAAGGAAAATTGAGTGCTAATTAGCTGGTGTACTATATAAGAATAATGCTTCTATCAGATGAGTTGACTCTGGCTGTAAATAGTAAATGCATCATTTTTGTTAAGAGAGAAATGGATACAGCAATATAATTTACATGGGATTTGCACAAAGAATTAGAAACACTTTAAAAAGCAAATTGGCTGTTTTCTGGTAATCGTACAAAAATGAGATTGTAAAACTCTATTGCCATTTCCATGAATTCCTAAAGTGAGCCAAGATTAATGATAATGATACAGTTTCCCAGGGAGCATTTATGCATCCTGAATAAGCATAAGAAAATTAAAGTTGCATTTTATAATACAGTGACTGTAATTACACTGTTGTTACACTTCAATTACACTGTAATCACATTGTGGTTATGTTTTTGATAACTAATTTTCATTAATTTATATAACTTGAATATTATATTGTACAGAACTACCACTAAATGAGAAAAAAAAACTATCTTTTGTTTTCACATTTGTATTTCTAGAATTCAGAATATTACTTATATTTGCTCATATTCTTTTACTTTTAAACCTTGCTCAGGTATCATTACATGGTGAGAAATAGGAATTTCTCTGGCTTAGGCACTTGAATATACCAAATCTAGGTCTGTGTCTTTTTCCATGGTCCTCATTATGGTGGCATATTGGAGGAGAAGACAGCTGGAAGAAGCATAGATGACGTATACTCCAATCTGCTTATGAGGCATTATGTGAGTGGCAAACCTCAGAACTGGTTGGGTCTCAGTCGTGATGGGATCAGGCCTGAGCCTAAGAAACATGCTGGTGTTATTCCCTCCATCTTTCTCCTCCCACTAAAGAATTAGGTTCCAAACCTTACATCCACCTTAATTGTCCTTGGAGCAGAATTCATGAAGAGATGAAAGCAATAAAGGTGGCTTCATAAAACTTTTGTGACTTCTTCTCCTGGAGCCAGCTGGGGATAGTTTTAAGAGCTGGTGTAATTTAGAGTGTACTTAGGGCTGCTCAGGGATCAGATTATCACCTAGATGCTGTTCTGGAAGCCAGTAACAGAATACATCATTCCTGATGGCCCTTTACCGATCAGGTTTTTAATAAGATGTAGACCATAGAAAAGATTTGCAGTTCTTTCGTTTTTTTTATCTTGCACATTTGTGTGAGATAAGCTAATTAGCAATAGACCTGCTATATCCCACTCAAAATAGTCTCCTAATTAATCAGAATAGAAATAGAATATGTAAATTTATTTTCTGATTTGATTTCTTGTGTGTAAAATCTGCTATTCTCTTCCTGAGATGACACCTCCATTCCTTCTTTGGCAGACATGCCAACTTCTCCTGTTCCTAAAGTTTGAAGTTTCCTGTTCACCTGAAAGGGAATAATTGCAATAATCTTTTCTGGAGGGACAAGATAACTGTTCTTGTCAGATGCCTTATGGCTATTATTCAAACATACTTTGTGTTCTCACAGTTCTGATTCTTCCTGTTGCTGTAATATTGTAGTCACCCCTCTATTAAGGTCTACTGCTATTTTTTAATCTTTCAATGATTTTAATTCCCCTAGAATTTTTTTAAACTCTAGATTAGTTTCATTTTAAACCTTGTAACTCTCTGAGATCTTTCTCAACTAAATGGTTTGATAAATATTTATGCAGGGAAGCAGTTCCATCTATAATTCAAACCCTAAGCAGGGCATTGGCCTCAACTATGTCTCCTAGTCACAGGCCATTTAAAATCAGAGCTCCCTAGGGAAAATTCTGGAAATTCTTGAATATGAAGCCACTGTGCACTTGCTACTATGCCCTTTATAGGTGCATCCTGGCTTTCTGCATTACAGGAGGGGAATATTGCCTTAATTTCTTTCTCTTTAGCAAAGAGATTATGGGCACAAAAGGTATTCACAAAGGTATTTAGGTACTTAAGCCCTTCTTAGACACTTAAAATTAAGCCCTGCAATGGTTAGCATTCATTTCAGTCTTAAATTAGGGGTCTAACTCCTCTGTGAAGGTCACACACCTGATATATGATACATGTGGAGAGATAGGCAGACACCTAAGTACAACAGTGACAAATGCCAGAATGCTTAAACGATGCTGCCTTTCCTGACAAATAAGAACACCAAGGACGAGAATGCATCTTAAATCCCAACAGTCTCAAGGGAGTATTCTGTGCTGCAGGGTAGTACCGATTTCTTACTGGGACTCACAAACCTGAAGTAGCTGTTCAGGTTTGTTGCCTAAACCGGCCTTTGTTTTTTACAAAACTCTGTGGTGCTGGTGTCCTGCTTTTAACAAACAATGCAGTGGTTAAAGAATTTGGCATTCATTGACCATATAGAGTGAGAGAGTGAGCATGGCTGGCCTAATATTGATTAGATTACTATAAATTAAAGTGTGATTGTTTAATAAAAATAATGTATCTAGTCATGAAAAGATGGACTGGAATACAGCAAGGGAACTGTCCTAACCATTATGGGTGAGAGAGAGGAGTTGGGAGGCTGAGGGAGGTGGGTAGGCACACCCACCACCCACCCGTCAAGTGTGGAATCAAAGAACTATAGAAAATAAGTATTGGAAGGGACCTCAGGAGGTAATCTAGTCCAGCCCCCTGCTCAAAGCAGAATATTCCTCAGCTAGATCATTTCAGCCAGGGCTTTGCCTATCTGGGCCTTACACACCTCCAAGCATGGACAGTATATCACCCCTATAGGTAACCTGTTCCAGTCGTTCACCACCCTCCTAGCGAGAAGGTTTCCCTAATATCCAACTTAAACCTCCCTTGCTGAAACTTGAGACCATTGCTCCTTGTTCTGTCACCCGTCACCACTAAGAACAGTCTAGATCCATCTTCTTTAGAACTACCCTTCAGGTAGTTAAAGGCTGCTATCAAATCATCTCTCCGCCTTCTCTTCTGCAGATGAAATAAACCCAGTTTCCTCAGAAGTCATGCTCCCCAGCCCCCAAAACCATTTTCATTGCTCTCTGATGTACTCTCTCTAACTTGTCCACATCCGTTCAGTGAGGGGCTCAAAACTGGGCACAGTATTTCACATGTGGTCTTACCAGTGCAGAATAGAGTGGAATAATTACTTCTCTCAATCTGCTGGCAATGCTCCTACTGATAGAACCCAGTATGTTGTTAGCCTTCTTGAAAACAAGGGCACACTGTTGACTCATATCCATCTTATTGTGTACTGTAACCCCCAGGTCCTTTTCTACAGAGCTGCTGCTTAGCCAGTGAGTTCCCAGGCTGTAGTGGTGCATGGGATCCTTTCATCCTAAGTGCAGGACTTTGTGCTTTTCCTTGTTGAACCTCATGAGATTTCTTTTGGCCCAATTCTCCAAATTATCTAGATCACTCTGAATCCTAGCCCTACCATCCAGTGCATCTACTGCACCCCCTGGCTTGGTGTCATCTGCAAACTCGCTGAGGGTGCAATCCATCCCATCTTCCAGACAGTTAATGAAGATATTGAACAGAACCAAGCCCAGGACCAACCCCTGAGGCACTCCACTTAGTGTCTGTCTTGCTGGCAACCAGTACTGAGCCATTGATTACCAAGCCTGACAATCCAGTAAGCTTTCTATACACCTTACAGTCCATTCATCCAACCCATATTTCCTCAGCTTGTTTTCAAGAATCCTGTGGGAAATGGTATCAAAAGCCTTGCTAAAGCCAAGGTATTTTACGTCCACTGCTTTCCGCCGCATCCACAGAGCCAGTTACGTCATAATTGAAGGCAATCAGGTTGGTTAGGCATGACTTGCCCTTAGTGAATCCATGCTGACTGGTGAATCCAAGGGCTCAGCTTAGCAGGAAATATTGGGTGGAAAGGGAAGATAGTATAGACAAAACACGGAAGCAGGAGAGGCTGAAATTTTTCTTTACTTGCTTCTCTGCCAAATGTGTATCAAAAGGAATCAGGCTGAGACCATAAACCCCAAACACCAATTTCATCAGGGAGACTATGGAATGACTATGTACCATTTTGTGCTTATAGAATGAAAATAATGTGACAAGATTAGGCCAATTGGGATTCATTTTAACTAAGAGTCCTACCATAACTACCAAAATCTCTCCCTTCTAATTATGGCACATATACCAATGGGTTGGCTACCCTTAGGGTACACAGGCACTTGTATACATACTCAGTCCTTTTCCTGGACTTAAGCTCAGGTATTAGTATACATACTCAGCAAATATGTATGCAAGTACCTGAGCTTAAGTCCAGGAAAGGGCTTACCTGTACTTTAGCCCCAGTAGTTAAGTGTTTACAGTACTTGCCCAGGAAGATAGAGACCCAGCATCTAGGTTCCCACCTAGAGAAGGTTTTGAACCTACATGTCTTTGACTTCCCAAGCACACAGATATAATTACTATACCATAGGCTGGGCCTGAGTTAATGATTCTTTTGAACCTGAGCCTTGCATTTGCTAGTTATTGGGTAACATAGGTGGAAAGTAATGCAGAAGCTTTTGCCTCAGTGACAGAAGGGGTCCAGGACATACTCCCTGTCAGAGTAGCATTAACAGCCTTAGACCCAAATATATCCCTCTTTCGGCCAGCTTCCAAAGTAGAGCTAGCAAAGGGCATGGATAATGCCTAATCCTTGGTATGGTGGTCACAGCAATATGCTGGCAGGTCTGAGGGAAACAGGTTAAAAAACCTCCAAAAGAAGACTGGAGGGAGTAGGGCTGAAACCTGTATCTCCAACTTCCTAGGCAAGTGCTTGAACCATGCAGCTTTTAGGGCTAAAAAAAATTGAAAGGCTTCTGTCTTCCTTGCTCATCTAACACCTTTTAGTCATTGGTTTCTAGTGAGCTACATTTTTAGATCTTGGACACACAGATCCACAATGGGCATGCGTATGTAACTGCATGCAAGCATAGTCAGTGCATAGCCTACTGAGCATATTCAGTCTACAAGCACATGCTTATGCAGGGGCGGTCAAAATACAGCCGACAGGCTGGATCTGGCCTGAACCTGCTAAGCCATTCTATCTGGCCCACAGGACACCTAAAAAGTTTAGAAAATTAATATTTATCTGCTCCTGGCTGCCTGTCAAAGATGACAGGAGCCGAGGCACTAGGCCCCAGGGGAAGCTAATTGGACCCAACAAGAAGGTGGACCTGCCCCAGCCCCCAGCCCCCCACTACCACCACTCCCTCTAACCAGAAGCTTCTGCCTGTGGCTGCTTTCACTGCTTTCCTGCACACTGGCCAACTGCTTCAGCACCATGTTGCTCCCAGCTGCATCACCAGATCACGGAAGTGCAGGCCCCACACCAGTACCCTGGGGCCAGAAGCGAGAGGCACAGTGTGTATGTATGTGTGTGTGTGTGTGTGCGCGCATGCAATAAGGGGGAGAGGGAGAGAAGGTGTGTGTTTATAGGGTGAGTCCCACAAGCACACTCCACCACCCATACCTATACACCCCCCACATACCCACATACCTACACACCCACAGCCCCCCACAAACCTCTACCCACCCCTCAGAACATATAAGTGTAAGACTTCATTTTAAACTATTGTTTCATCACCTCTGCGTACACTACACAAACACATGTAAATCAAGACAAAAATATGTTTTGAAATCAAATTAATGAATGTTGTAGATGTTTCATTTTTTTGGAATATAATTTGGTATTTTTCCTGGTTCTGAGATGACAAAACTCCTTGCTGAAAGAAGTATTTCTGGAGGCAAGGGGAAGAACTTCTGATGGCAAAGATCAGGGGTAGGGGGTGTTACTTCTGGTGTCAAGATGGGACCTGTTAAGGGGCAAAGCTACTCATGTGGCCCTCAACAGCCTGCCAAAACTCAGTAAGTGGCCCTCCACCTGAAATAATTGCCTGGCCCTGTGCTTATGTGTCCACACAGCAGGGGAAGTAGTTTTGATAACAATGCTACATAGATGATTAGAAAGCATTTGGATGCTCAAAAAGACATGGCTTTCTGTCCTTAGAGGCTGTATGTGTCTCCAGGTTTAAGCAGCATCAGCTGAGTGGGATTCTTAGGACTGAGGGGGGGGAGAGGTTAAGGATACAGGCTAGGCAAGGATGAAAAAATATGCTCTTCTCATCCTTGCATGTATGCATATAAGGACCTAGCAGAATTAGGCCTATGTTTCTTTCATTCAAATAACATTTTCATAAATATTGAAAGCTGTTTTACACTGATTATAATTATATTGCAAAAGGCTAAAATACCTGCAAGACACCACAGCTCTGGCCTACGCTCTCCTGCTGTGGTAGTAGCAGTAATTTGACCTTGATTATTACATTTTTTTGTATCTACAGACTTTTTCAACACACACACCTTACTGTTTCTATTCCAGTGCTGCATGGAGAGATTCCAAGTTCAAATCCTAGGGCTGGTTTTGACTTCCTGTGCCAGAAAAAAAATTAGAAGCGCTATTCTGGGATTGTACCATGTTGATATGTGTAACTCCCTGTGGTTCTGGGACGGCATTATCTATAGGGGTAAAGCGTAGCCTTTCATAAAGATGTGAGACATATTTTCCCAAATTCTGCTTCCTGGTTTGTGGATGATTATTATGACAAATTTGTAGCAATTTTAGAGCTTTTCATCAATACATCTCAATCCATTTTACAAAACAGAGTAAACACCATTACCCCACTTACTTAATCTAACAAGGCAAGTGAACAGAACATAAAAAAAGGATAAGAAGTTTGTTCAAAGTCACATAGTCAATTCCAAACCTAGGAACAGAGCCCAAGTATCCAGCTGAGTATTCTTGCCATGGAAGTGCACTGCCTTCTTCTGTATAAACAAACCCAAGCATGCTGTATTAAGTTGGTAGGTAAGCATATATTTATAAGCCCATAAATAATTTTGAATGAAGTTTCAAGGGTAATGTTAAGCAACAACCTTCATTGAAAATCCCATCACATTCTATAAATGTTAGAAATGTAAGCGATGCACTTCACCTCATGTTAACACCCAGAATTACATGTATATATTTAAATGATTTACTTGACTACAGCTTTACCCCACACCACTAAATTTGTCCTTACCAAGTACACTTGAAAATTTTAGATAGCAATGTTTCACAAAGGTATTTAAGTCTATTATGCTCCACTGAAATTCAACTTTGTCATCTAGATGCACAGAAATTCTGACCAAAATAGCCATGAGTGATATTTGACAATCCAGTGATGATATGGTGATGTTTGCTAAATAGCCTAGGCAACCCAAAACAAGTGACACCTAAGAGACCCAGATTCTAGGCACATGTCTTTTAAAGGGATATTAACCAGGAACACTTACAAGAGAACAGCCTAACCAGCAGACCACAGAACAGACAGGACAACAAGTATGTTCTTGATAGAGTTCTGTCAAAAAGGAAACTATCCTGGGGACAGAAGAATTACTCCTAACAACAAGGAGCCTCTGCCTCAAAGAGATGGGTTAAGGATTTGTGAGGGGAGAAAATAAGAGTTTTTGTGCATTTTGCTTTATATAATCACTGGGGAACCTGTGTAAGAATGACTGGCCATATAAAGCAGGCTTCTCCACATTGTACTCCACCACTTGAAACCCCTCCAGCGGGTAGGGTGGCCATCATAGAGGACAGTCCTTTATTGATATGAAACCGGATGCCTTTATGTCCTTTATGTTTCTCTTGAAGAGAAAAAATAGAGGACAGAAAGGTGTTGGGTTTTGTATCAATAGAGGATAGAGTACAGAGTAGCAGAAAACCAGAATGTCCTCAGTGATGACCACCCTACCACTGGGGCTTGAAAGGATGCCCAGACTGCACTATTTGAACAACTTTAAGTGGCAGTCCATTTGCTTCCAAACTTCTCCAAGCAAGCAAGGCCTCTTGGAAAAGGAGTGCATGTCTCTAACAGAAGGGACTGTGTGTATCTCTTTGGAGAGAGAGAAAATAAACCCTGACAAGATTTATAGAAGCAAACATCAAAGATTCTGACTTTCTTGTCAGAAAAAGAAAGCTTGTACATGCACAATGCTTAACATTCACCAGCTCTCACTACTAGCTCAACCCACCTTACAGGACAGTGGCTAACTCTCTCCACTGTCAAATCACTCTTTAAATCACACTTTTCCTTCAGCTTGCACTGGAGAGTAGGGTGGGCATATATGAGTTAGTAATCCATTCACTTCCATATCAACCTGTGCACTGCAGGTCATTCCTTCCCTCTTATTTTTATTTATGCAATTCCATTGGACCACATCATGTCCCTGTTGCTATCATGGTATCCAGCAAGTCCTATAGCAGATGCTGGCATAGTGTACATGATGTATTCGGCAGTAAAAGACTTAGTAAATTCATGCAAATAAACCCCACTTCGAAGCAGAGGCCAGATCTCCCCTCCTTTCCAGATACTACCCACCTACAGAATAGCTCTCCCTTTTGCTTGCTCTCCTTCTGGCCCCTGATTCCACTTGTCTCTCCTCATAGGTATGAGGCTGGCATCCTCTGCCAAGACATAAAAGGGCTCAAAAACAAAGTTTAGCGCTCTTTTCTGCCTAGCGCAGGGGGTCTGACTTGATGATCTACAAGGTCCCTTCAAACCCTATAAATCTATGAAATCTATGAAAATCCCAAAAATAAGTTTGCCCTATACCCAATTTTCCCCAGGCCCTAGGCAATATGTTAATTGCCATGCTATTTATAGAGGAACAGGCCCATTATATTGCCCTGGTAAAAAAAAAAAAAATACTAGTAAGCCAGGTATGGTTTATGAAGTCAGAGGAAAGTAGGATTGGGAGCATCCAGATGCATCCCAGCAGAAATTAAAGTTCCCCTATGGAATGAATGGGGAGCCACAGGCCTCCTGCATACCCAAAGTTCTGTTTCTTGAGGAGTCTAAGTGAAATGAGTTGGACCTATGTCATTTTGCAGAGCTAAATAGTATTCACCTCTAGGGTCATACAGCCTGTATAGTATTTTCCCATCAGACACGTAGGATATTGTGGTTCTGGCAGTGTTAGAGTGATGTCATAGCCATGATGGTCCAGGACTTTTGGGAAAGGCAAGGGTTTCTTAGGATGCTATCTTTCATTGAACCTATTCCATGGCTGGGACAGAGCTTTTGAATGCAAAACAAGTAGGCATTACCCATCTACTAAATGACACAGAATGTAGTCCATAATTATGTGGCAGGAAGAGGGGATGAATTGAAGAAGAGGGTGCATGTTCATTTGACTGAGGTGTTCATCTGAAATCTGTAATGAAACTAGAGTTCTGATGACAGAGTGGTTGGAAGGACACGGTGATTCATTTCAGGGTATGTTTGTTTGTTTGGTAAATGGCTGCAGAAAATTCTTCTTAAATGTTATTTGTTCCTTAAATATGAGACATTTAATCACAGATCTTCATAATGTCTTCTCCAGGAAGCAAATCTGTGACAAGGCAGAAAGGATACCACATTTCTCCTCAGGGATCAAAGACTAATGAATATTTATTCATTATAGAAAGCAACTTACTATTACATGCAGGCCCAGCGTAGTGAGAATGTAGTGGCAGCTGGAAAAGGAGAATGTGGGATTGATGGGAGGTGTTCATTTGACAGGCCTCAGAACTGCTTTTCCACACAGGCTCATCAGGATGGCAGAAACAGAAATTTGTGCTCCCCACCAAAATAAAGTTCTTTACTATATATTTTTCAAGTTTTGCTCTTGCGCTGTTAAAGAGAATATGTCTGGCTCTTCTCAACAACTGGAAAATGACAGTGTCATATGAGGAGGATAGACAATGGCAAACACTGCCAGGGACCATGACTTATGGAAAAGCTTTTCTTATTAGTGGAAATGAAAGATCAAAGCAAGAATCAATGTCTGCTTGAAATAATCCTCTAAAGCAAGGGCTATTATGCAGCTGAACTACTTTCCAGTACTTCCTACTCTATTTATTCTGCCAGCTTCTTGCTTTCTTCCTTTTTGATGGTGTGAAAGAATTCAGCTTGGGGAGAGGAGAGGAATATGATGAACCATTTCATTAAGGTTTCTCTTTTTCAATTTGGAAACAAGCTGGACTACAGCACAACTTGATGGATGCCTAGTAGAAGGATTCCCAAGCTGTGCTGGGAAAGGGCCCCTCAGCACTGGGTCAGGAACTGTAGAAAACTGGTCTATCTTAACAGTTCAGATGGTCCTGAGCACTGCTGGAAGAAAGACAAGACATGAGGAATGTGACTTAACTGTTTAACTTTATTAATTAATGTATCTGGGAACTATCCAACAATCATTTGTTCTATGCAAGTCATCCTTCCTATGTAATTCTTTCAAAATGACTGAGCACTGCCTTCATCTGCCAGGCTTGGTCCCAGCACCATCACCAAGACCTCAGTACCTTTCATTAGTACAAAGGTTAAGACTAGAGAAAGAGAGCACCTCTTCACTGTGTCAGACATTTCAACTGTTTCCTCATTTCCCAATTTCCTTAAGAGTTAATCCACTTACAATTTGACTGTGCCAGAGATGCAGATGGCTTTTTTTTTTTTAAATCTCCAGTTGGGTGCTTCATCAGGGAAATGAAAAGCCATTTGAATTTTCAGGAGCCAATAGTCTTATGTTGGACTCTTGTGTGAATGAAGCAGAAGAAAAGCAGAGAGGCCAGTGTATCATTAAATGTGCCAAAGGTATTCTTTCTGTGTTGGTTCAGCCAAAGCGTGCACACCTCTAAGACTGAGGGATGTCATTATGTTTAAATTTCACAGCATATTGGATAAATTAAAGTTAAAAGTTAAATTCATAGCATATTGGATAAGTAAATATTTACCATATCAACTAGCAACCCTGTCCTTTAGCATCCCTCATCCTCTGGGTCTAACAACAACAACTTCTATCCTAAGCCAGCCAATCTGTGTATCGTGACTGAAAACTTTCATAGATACATAGATTGTAGAGTCAGAAGGGACCACAATGGATCATCGTGTCTGACCCCCTGCCCCTGGCAGGATTGAGGACTGAGGTCAGATGACCCCAGCCAGGTGCCTATCAAGCCTCCTCTTGAAGACCTCAAAGTTAGGTGATAGTACTACTTCTCTTGGAAGCCCATTCCAGATTCTGGCCACCCTTACTGTAAAAAATTTCTTCCTAATGTCTAACCTAAATCTACTGTCCACTAGTTTGCACCCATTATTCCTAGTTACTCCCTGGGGCACTCTGGTAAATAGTGCATCATCAATTCCCTGTTGTCCTCCCCTGCTAAATTTACAGGCAGCTACAAGGTCTCCCCTCAGATGTCTCTTGTGAAGGCTGAAGAGATCCAGATCTCTCAACCTCCCCTTGTTGGGTCTTTCACAGAGGCCACTAATCATGTAAGTGGCCCTCTGAACCCTCTCCAGATTCTCCGTGTCCCGCTTGAAGTGCAGTGCCCTAAAATGGACATAGTACTGCAACTGCAGCCAGACCAATGCTGCATAAAGGGGGAGCATCACCCCCTTTAATCTGTTGGACATGCATCTGCTAAGACACGACAAGGTGCAATTAGCCCTATTGATGTCCTTGTTACACTGCTGATTCATGTTCATCTTGGAGTCAAATATGACTCCAAGATCTCTCTCAGCCTCTGAGCTGCTGAGTAGGTCATCCCCCAACCTATAGGTATGCTGGGGATTCCTCCTTCCTAGGTGGAGTACCTTAAATGTATCTTTGTTGAATTGCAGCCTATTTCATTCCACCCACTGATCCAACCTGTCCAAGTCAGCCTGTATCTGCTCCCTGCCCTCCAGTATGTTAACTTTGCCTTATAACTTGGTATCACCTGAGAACTTGGAGAGGGTGCTCTCCACACCCTTGTCCAAATCGCTGATGAAGATATTAAATAACATCAGTCCAAGGACCGAACCTTGCGGGAACCCACTGCCCACCTCTTTCCAGGCCGAGAATGACTCGTCAACCACCACTCTCTGGGTGCAGTCCCTAAGCCAGTTCACCACCCACCTGACTGTGTAGGCATCCACTCCACAGACTGCTAGCTTCCCTATGAGAATAGGATGCTAACTGTGTCAAAGGCCTTCCCAAAATCCAGGTAGATGATATCAGCCTCAGCTCCTGCATCAAGGCAGTGTGTGACCTGGTCATGAAAGGCTATAAGGTTTGTCAGGCAGGATCTACCTATGAACCCATGCTGGTTTTCTTTCAGCATTATTTCCCCTGCTGGGCCTTCACAAATGTGCTCTTTGGTAATTTTTTCCAGTATTTTCCCAGGGATCAAGGTAAGACTGACTAAAGTTAACCAACTCATCCCTTCTCCCCTTCTTAAAAATGGACACCACATTGGCCCTTTTCTAGTCCTCAGGGATCTGGCCGGAGCACCAGGATTGCTAAAACAGCCATGCAAGTGGCTCAGCTATGACACTGGCCAGTTCCTTCAGCACCCATGGATGGAGGTCATCTGGGCCAGCTGACTTGTACCCATCCAGCCCTTCCAAGTTCTCCTTAACCAAGTCAGCACTAACCTTCGGCATTCTGGTGCCTTCTGGACATCTGTCTATGCTCAAGGTGGGGGAATTGTCTTGGTCAGTACTTAAGAATACTGAAGTAAAGAACTCATTGAAGAGCCCTGCCTCTTTTCCTGCAGCAACTACCAACTGTCCTGATTTGTCTTGCAGGGGTCCTATGTTACTCTGTGCTTTCCTTTTGCTCGCTATGTATCTGTAGAAGGACATTTTCTTGTCCTTAACTGTTGTAGCCAGCCTAAGCTCCAGTCTTGCCTTAGCCTGCCTAACTGATTCCCTGCAACAGCACTCCAGAGAGGTATATGCCCTCTGCTTCCACTGCCTATAAATCTCTTTTTTTCCCCCCCAGTCTTTTCTGGAGTTCCCTGTTCAGCCAAGTTTTTTTTTTTTATCCCTTTACCCCCTTTCCTGTGTAGGGGATAGACTCATAATTTCATAGTTAGTAGGGTTGGAAGGGACCTGCACAGATCATCAAGTCTGACCCCCTGCCATGGCAGGAAAGAGCACTGGGGTCAAATGACCCCAGCAAGGTGATTGTCTAGCCTTGACTTAAAGACCCCCAGGGTAGGAGCCAGCACCACTTTGCTTGGAAGTTGGTTCCAGATCCTAGCTGCCCTGACAGTGAAGCAGCGCCTCCTGATGTCTAATCTGAATTTACCCTCTGCCAGCTTGTGACTGTTATTCCTAGTCACTCCTGGTAGTGCTTGGGGGGACAGGGACTCCCCCAATGCCTGCTGGTCCCCTCTGACTAGTTTGTAACAGACCACTAGATCCCCCCTCAACCTTCTCTTGTGGAGGGTGAACAGGTTCAGGTCCCGTAGTCTCTCCTCGTAGGGTCTGCCCTGCTGCCCCCTGAATGTGGGATAAATATACATGCATTATTCAAACATAAAATAGACTCCAGACCTGCTGCTATAACCCTTTCTCATAGTCAGCAGCATTCATCGGTATAGGCTGTCACACTGAAGTAAAGGGGACTGAATCCATAAGAAGTGCTATTCAGCAGGAGTAAAGGTTGTTGAATTTTGCCCCAAATAGTACTATGTAAAAAATTGTATATAACCACATACTTCAAACCAAATGAGAGAAGAAAATAGTCTTAAAACTTCTAAAAAGCCACCAAGGATTTTCCTATCATTCCTCCATAGGAGACATTCAGATGTTTGGTCTGAAAGGGGACTGCATTATTCAGATGGAAAATAGGATGAAAAAAATAATTTGATAATGGAGTTGATAATGAGGGGATTTTATAGAGCTGGTTTTGTTGAAGGCTTAACCAGGTCTAGCTTACATATTTTTCCTTTACTGTATTTATTTTCAAATGAGTTATGCAGATACTAAGATCCAGCCACAGCATGAAACAGCTGTTTTTCCAAACCAAAATACAAAAAGGTTTAATGGGACAGGGACCTGGACTGACCCCTTTGCTCAGTTTCACAAGTATGGAGTGTGACACAAAGCCTCAGGGAGGAATGGTGGCCCTTATCTTCCTCTCATATATAGGTCCAGGAGAGTAATACATTTGCTACACCCCATTCTCCTTTCTAGCAGCAGCTCTACCAGTTAGTGAGTTAAAGGGTTTAGCTAAGGGTATGAACAAGCATTTACAGGGCCTGACACAGGTTTAGGCAGCTTAGTTTAAGCCACTTAAACCTGAGTTGGGATTGCTACATGCAAACATTCATCATTTACCAGGAGGCGGCACAGGTAGCCAGAGGCAAGTAGGTAAGGGAGGGGCAGGTCTGGGGAGGCTGGCAGGTCTGCAAGGGGCTGTCTGCTCCAGGGCAAGGGGTAGTTGGGGAGGGAGGAAATAGTCTGTTCAGAATAGAGGGATAGGGGAGGTAAAATAACCCTGAGGCTGTAGAGAGTAGCTAGGCTTTCCCAGCCCTGGGGCTATGTTGTGAATATGTGCAAGCATTTGTTTGGTCAGCTTAGCCCATTTTAGGTCAGGTTAGCTCACGTCAATTTAAAGTTAGTTCTCATCAGACAAGAACTAACTTTAGATCAGGCGTGACTTTTTTAGGCTGACCTAAACCTTGTGAACACTTTGTTAGGGCGATCTAAAAATAAAGCTTCTATGCACCCTATGGCTCTATCCGTTTCTTGTCTTCCTGCTTCATAAAGGAATGCTGGGGTTACAAACCTTTTTCATTTGGACAAAACGTCTGGGAACCCCTAACTCAACCTTTTAGGAGGATTTCCTTAAACAGTGTGTAGCTGGATTAGGGTCATGAACAATTCTGCTGTTCCTAATATTATAAAACATAAAGCTACAGATGAAACAGATATTAAACAGCCTGAGAAAGCATTCATTATTTCACTAGAGGCAGATGAATGACACTTGATTATACTAAAGGTAGCTTGATAACACATAATTTAATGTAGTCATAGTATGAAAAAATGTTTATATACATTTATTCAAGACCACCTAATATGTACAAATTGGAGCTTATTCCAGTGAAAACTTGTTGAAGAAACTATGGATAGAATGGAACTTTGAAACATGCTGTCTGGTCCTGCATTGAGATAAAAGCTTATTCCATGAGAATCATAAATATTGTAAAAATGTAGAAAATATATGGCATCATATTTCACCTGAAAGAGATTGCTATGGGTTTTAATATTCCATGATTGAGGAAAATGGAAATATACAGTATTGTTAGATGTTCTTTGTGGCTGCTAAACATATACCAAAGACAGCCTGAAAAAGATTCACCTCCAGTTAATTTTCATTGTTGTGGAGTATTGTTCTGCTGGTCTTCCATTCTTTTTCTGAAAGTAGTTGATGTAAGTTATTAAAAGAAAGAAATGGAACTCAAATAAAAATTAGACAATTAAATCCATGGCATACTGAAGTCTTTTCATCTAACTACTGTATTACGGTTTTTATTATTACACTTTATATATAAACCTTTTTTTTTTAAACCCTAACATAATTCTTCCCTTTCATGCTTCATTTTAGACACTGGTTGAAATACACTGAATTACAGGCAAGATTTACACACTCAGATCATTCATTGGCAATGACACTGTCCAGCTCTCTATCCCATGATGTCTTTCTGAACTCATTCAGTAAGCTAAATGTACTGATTATGAGTAAGAGATACACTCCAGGAAAGAAAAATATTATTAGGTCAGAGAAATCTTTCAAGCAGCTCTTTGCTGAATGATTAGTCAGAATCTGGAGAACTGGTAACACTGAATCAATTGTTTTGCCTTTTTTTCCCCCCATTTTTTCTTTTAAGAATTCAAACGCTCAGCATGACCAAAACAAAGAGACTTTTTTCTGGGATTTAGCAATAAAGTTCACCCATAACTAAGGTTTATGATAAAAAGTGAAAGAAATGAAGACGATGCTAAAGCTGTCCTGAATCGTTTGCCACAACTCTGAAGAACGTGGTAGACAACATCTGAAAAGAGGTAAGGTTTGCAATACAGACACGGTTTCTACAATGAGTTTGCCTCCATTTTTTAACAGTTTATATGCATCAGTCAGTATCTTATCCGCATTTAAGAAAAAAGGGGCACATCCACACTGGGTGTAAATCAGCAAAGATTCATTACCTTTAACAGAGCTAAACAATGTTACACCAACCAAAGATTTAGCTCAGGACAACATTTGGACAGATAATTAGCCACATTTTCTACACAGGAGTCCACTAATCTGATTAACTTTCAAGAAATAGCAATGACAGTTGAAGGAGCAAAACCGCAGATTAGCTAACTGGGTGTCAAGAATGGTTTTGATTATACTGGCATAAAAACTTATCGAGTCATACAATAATAGCACTGTGTATAAGGTTAGTAAGTGAGTGCATTATTGATGGGAACATTCTAAATTGGATAATAAATTGGCTTAGTAGTGTTGCCCATGGCCAGAGAAAAGTGGTAAATGGATACAGATGGAGTAGGTGGGTGACAAGTGGATTGTCAGTAGGATCTGTGTTATGTCTAATCTTGTTCGTACTGTACTGTATATCACTAACCTCCCAAAGCAATTTTTCATGAGCTTAGTAATTGCCAGATAGTTTGAATCCATTTTCTTTTCCCTATAACTCAGAGTGAGTTTCTATTAGAATTTGAAACTCAGATTGTGTAATAAGGAGATTTTATGTTTGGGGTCTCACTTTATGCAGAAGGCGCTACTTAAAAAAATAATAAAGATAGAAGTGTTTGATTGAAGTTTTTTGTATGTAATCTGGAAGAATATTTAAATAAGAATGCAAGTATATGATAATATGAGGATACAATATTTTGGTTTGCACTTTTTAATTTAAGCATAAAATATTAGGGAAATAAACATAATAAGAAAATGGAGAGGTAAATTTGGAGAGTCTATTATGTCTTTCATTCAGTTATAATATTGTAATGAGTACAGTAGTTCATTCTGGTACCTTCCTTACTACCTTTTCATCTAAGCCAAGGGAAACGATCTAACCAGTGTATGGCACTATGCCACCCAATCTAATATCTACCCAGTAGAGAGCTCTATTAGTGGGGACATCAGTGGGGAAAATATCTTTACATGAGAGGGCACAAAGCTTGGGAAAGAGCAAGAGGCAGCAAAAGAACAGAGGCAGTAGACCAGAGACAGCAATCCAGCAGCATCCTGGGACCTAGGTCTAGAAGGCTGAAAGTTGGTATTGTGACCCCTGCTCCTGGCTTAGAGCCAGTGATGACCCATAGGAGAAAGATGGAAGGCAGTAACTTGTGGATAGGAGGAGATTATGGAGAGGTTATAATAAGTCAGTCTCCATTTTACCCCTGTAATGGATTACCTTGAGGGGCTAAACTAGAGACTATTTGGGTTGACCCGTGTTATAATTCTGAAAGTGTTTGCACCTAGGGCATTTATTTCTTTTCTTTTCTGGCAGCATTAGCAAAGCCCTGACAACCCTCTTTCTTGAACTGTGTGACTATTTATGGGAATCTGCCAAAGATGAAGGCCTCTAGAGTCTATAGCTCTTGTCACTGAACAAACGGTACACAGCACACTGCCCGCCCAATATGCAGAGAAAACTGGTGATCCACAGCACTCATTGAGATATCCAACAATAAACTTAGAATACTGCGCAGTTCAGGGCTGTAAGTGGGAATTCTACCAATGATGTCTTCTTGCTTAGACAGTAAATACTCCCTGTTTCTACAGCTCATTTAGAGGTGTAATGAGAGGCAATACAGGTAAAAATATTAATTAAGCAATAAGGGTGAGGAACAGAATAAGCAAGCACAAATAACCAAGCAAAAAAAGGGGAGAGGGGGCAAGGAATCAGTAGAGAGGGAAGTTTCATAGATTTGAAAATGGAACCAGAAAATAATGTTTTGTTTAAGATACATTGTGAGATTGACTAGAACTTGGTTCCAGAGTTATTTCAGATGTTGATGCATAATAGCAGGTTTAAGCAATAGCCCAAGTAGGAAAAATAGTGAGAATTAAACAGTATAAAGATGGCTTTATTTTAGGATTGGAGTTCTCTATAATCCTGCCACCATCAGAGTCCATTCTCATCATTGCCTCAATACCCGATTAACCATTCTTTGTTTAAGCCATTTTATAATATGCTATTTTCTGATTCAGCATAACCATAAGTTCTACTGAATTTTTAAATTTAGTGTTACATATATTCCAATAAAGTTTTTCTACAATGCTGACATTGTTATTCTTAAGTAGTTCAGGCCTTCAATCTAAAGTTGTATTTGTTGCCAATTCAACAGCTGAACCCAGTAAAACAATAGTTACTTATTTTCTAACACCAGTTAATTGAGCAGTTAATAAAGGAGAAGTAATCAAATGTGCAACATTTTTATCATTTACCTTTGTAAAAGAACCACATGTTTCTATGTCTCAAACACTCAGTGATGATGATATCTGAGGAGAGTCATAGAAGTCTTGTTGAACAAAACATGACTTACTTTCATTATCTTATTGATTATCACTATCATGGGTATTAACCATATATGAAGTAGACTATGATTCATCACTGTTCAGATAGCCTGTTCATTTTTCTTATTCCTTTATATTTTAATAGAGAACAATTATTCTCTTCCAAAATTTTGGGTTTACCCTGTTAGAATTGGACTTCCCATGAATGGCTCAGGAGTTCATTGGAGTACAGGCATTTACAAATTATAGGAAAATACAAGACAAGAAATCCAATTTTATTACCCACTTACAGTGAAATTGTGTCTCTGTCAGTAAACTAGTGCTAATTCTGCTGCTACTAATTATCTGATGGTAAATACATTTTTAATGATTACAGGCTTCTGTCAGAGCAGATGTTTCCTGAACAGTTTTGTACTTGTTTTCTCTGGTGCTAGACCACTTAAATAAGTTGGCACTAATTTTTTTCAGTTATAAAAGAGAATAGTTTGCTGATGCCAAATTTGTATCAACATAAAAGTTTAGCACTTGGCCCTTAGATTCTCCCAGATGTAAGAGAAGTAGCCTTATAGCTTTATTCATCCATATTCTATTACCAGATTGAAGTTTCATTCTCTTTTTTCTATAATAGCAAGTTACTAGAATAAATATGACCCTAGAGTTGGGTAGCTCTTCAGGGTTAATTTTGGGGGCAAAATAATTCTATTCCTAAGCAATTCTGTGGGAAAGATAACTACTGTAGATTATTTGTGTGGTTATAAAAGCAGATCACATGAGGATCATTTGCACATTTATTGCTACCTAATCCTTCCTTCCAACAAAAGTTGGAAATAAAGATAACTCTTGCCATTATTCCCTAATTCTGTAAGTACAGACCAAATGCCAGATATAACAAGGGACATTCTATCTATGCTTGGATACCATGTTTTCATAGTTCCTCTGTCACAATATACAGAAAACTAAATATGCTAAATATGAATCACAGCCAGAAGTAAAGCTTCCATTGAACAAATTGTCCTAGCCTTCATGAATGTACATACAGTTTTTTCAGAGATAATACTAGATTTGATTAAGAAACTTCACAGTAAAGTGTCACCATCTACACATGCGCCCCTGTTAGGGCACAGTAAATTGATTAACTCTGCTGTAGAATAGTACTGTCCAGCTGTCTGGGACAAGTACTATCCTACGGTGGCATTATTTATTGCACCAAAATGCACAAGTAGATGGTGACTGGGGCTGGCTGAGGCATGAGGATGTTACAGTGCAGGGCTGCCTGCCAGCTAGCTCTGCATTATAGCATCCTCATGCCCCAGCCAACCCCTCCACAGCACATTAAGCTGGGGAAGAGAAGGTCCCAGCTGGCAGGCTGAACCCCTGCACCGCCTGCCAGCTGGGGCTGCTCCAATCCAGCTCAATATGCTGTGATCCCAAGTGTTTGTGTAAACACTGTGCCCGGAAGCAATACATTCCAGCAAGAACTGCACCTGAGTTTATTGCTACATGTTAATTGCACATGTAGATATACCCAATATGTAACTAATGTGATAATGCTTTCCTCAATCTATAGAGAACCTCAAACAATAGCTCTGAACTGCCCCTTTCATCTCAATGGATAGCAAAATGTGGAACTTTGGCCCTTGGCAGAAGTTCCATTTAAAATATGATTAACTAGTTAATCAGTAGTAATCTGTTAATTAGTAGTAACCAGGGCAATACATACAAACAATTAATGGCAAGACAAAGCTAGGAGCAAGCCACAGTCATTACACAAAAGATATATAATAACTGTATGGCTGGTTCTCATCACACCTTAAATTGAATGTGTGGTTGCTCCCAACCTCAGGAGTGCGCCAAAGGTTTGAAGAGTTCTGGTGCACTCCCATGGCTGGGAGTACTGATCAGATGACTGGTGCCTGAAGCCACCAGAGCACTGGGTCCCTAGCTTGCTACTTGTTGGTACAGGGGAAGCCTGGTCTCATGATCCTGGGCTCCCCCTACACCAGCAACTGGACACTATTGGGATCTGATCCCCAATAGCATGACTGCACCTCCTTCCATGCATGTGTGGCATGGTAGGAAGCACTTCCATTCATGTTGTATATCAGATCTCATCACATCTTTAACGGACTGTCTGTTGCCATGGGCCTTTAAGTCAGAAGCTTAAGAGCAGAATTGTGTTTCATAGTTATGGCACGTAAGTGACACTGAATCAAAGTCACACAACAACATTCTTCTTTGACTTTCATAATGCTTTGAAACTCATGTTGCAGTTAAATGCCTCACTGAGCTACTGTTTTGCCCTATGCAGCTAAGTTTATCCCTATTTTGCATGCTTGGAAGCAATTCAGAGATTCTAAGTTTATTTATACTCTGTTCAGCTCTACTGTGGATTCAAAGTGCAAAGTAAACTCCGAAACTGTAATAGACTAAAAACCATGACTAGTAACTCATGGATACTGGTATGTGTTCCACCATTTGCCCAGCACCTTAGAAATTAGAAAGGGAGATTCATACTATTCCATTAGGGGATTTCAGCCACAACTTCACACGTTGTAGAGACCACCCTAAACACTAATCTAGAAGCCAGGCAAGACTGGGAGCACCTTTTGAGGTTAGTCTGAACAATCAAGAGGCAAAATGTCATGGAGAGAGGGAACAACAAACAAACAAGAAAAGAGTCTGACTTTCTCTGGCTCAGGAGGGTGGATGGTGTGTAAGTATGTCATGGGCAGCCAGAAGTCAGTAAGTTGGGAGAAGGGGGTGCAGGTCTGGTGGATCCAGGGGAAGCTGACAAGTCTGTGTTAGGAGGATGGTGGGTCCAGAGGATTGAGGACTCAGAGAGAGGCTGCCCAGTCAGGGAGAGATAGCTGGAGTGAGAATATAAGGGGTAGAGGTGGGGTTAAAACAGCATAACCCTGGGGCGGTGGTGAGTGGTTTGGCTTTCCCAGTCTCAGAGCTATGCTGTAACATATCCAAATGTTCACTAAGCTGGGTTAACCCTTGCTAGATAAGGTTAACCCCAGACCAATCTAAAGTTAGTTTGTTTCTGAGGTTAACTAACTTTAAATCAGGCTTGCTATTTTTAGGGCAACCTAAGTCTTATGAATGCTTGCATACTGGGGCATTTAGATGGCCCTTACCAAGGCTTTGATGATCTAAATGGGACACTGATATGTACCCTAAGGAATTGCTTCAATATCATACTGTGCACCACTGGCTATACTCATTTTCACTGATGTATTGCCCTTGAGTCAGAGTGTGTCCCTTGTTACTAAAATGCCATCCAGATAGTCCTATGACTAATAATGTCAAAGTGTACAAGAAGCAGCCAGCTATAAAGACTCATTGCAGAAAATATATACAAAACCTTTGCAGCAAGGGTCAGAACACCCCTTAGCGGGGCCCCTGGCATGGCTCTCTGAGTGCTCATGGGGCACTGGCCAGGTACCAGATGATTGGAAAAGAGCCAAAGTGGTCCCCATTTACAAGAAGGGGAGAAAGGAGGACCCCGGCAATTATAAGACAGTCAGTCTTACCTTGGTCCTTGGGAAGACCTTTAATAAAATTATCAACGAGCATATCTGCAAGGGCCCAGCAGGGGAGGTAACGCTCAGGGCAACCAACATGGGTTCACTGAGGGCAGGTCCTGCCTGACTAGCCTGGTTTCTTTTTAGGATCAGGTCACAAAGTCCCTGGATAGGGTGTCAGGGTGGATGTTGTCTTCCTGGACTTTAAGAAGGCCTTTGACACGGTTTCCCACCACATTCTCTTAAAAAGACTTGGTGACTGTGGCAATGATGCCTACACAGTCAGATGGGTGGCAAATTGGTTAGATGGTTGTACCCAGAGAGTGGTGGTGGATGGGTCATTTTCAACCTGGAGAGATGTGGGCAGTGGAGTCCCCCAGGGCTCGGTCCTGGGGCCTGTACTGTTCAACATCTTTATCAGCAATCTGGATGTGGGTATGGAATGCACTCTGTCCAAATTTGCTGATGACACCAAGTTGTGGAGTGAGGTGGGCAGGCCGGAGGGGAGGGACAGAATCCAGACAATTTACAGAGGTGGACGGATGAGAATAGGATGGAATTCAATGCAGACAAGTGCAAGGTACTGCATCTGGGGAAAAGGAACCAGCAACACACCTATAGGCTGGGGAACACCCTTCTTGTCAACATGGTGGCAGAAAGGGATCTTGGAGTCATTGTTGACTTCAGGATGAGCATGAGCCACCAATGCGAGGAAGCAGTAAGTAGATCTAACCACACCTTGTCATGCATCTACAGATGCATCACAAGCAGGTCCGGGGAGGTGATCTTTCCCCTCTATGTGGCACTGGTCAGGCTGCAGTTGGAGTATTGCATCCAGTTCTGGGCACTGCACTTCAAGAGGGATGTGGCTAGCACTGAGAGGATCCAGAGGAGAGCCACTCGCATGCATAAAGGGCAGTGGGGCAGGCCCTATGAGGAGAGGCTAAGTGGCCTGAACCTATTCAGCCTCCACAAGAGAAGGCTAAGAGGGGATATGGTGGCCATTTACAAGCTCACCAGGAAGGACCAGCAAGAATTAAGGGAGGTTCTGTTCCCCGGGCACCATCCAGGGTTACTAGGAATAATGGCTACAAATTGTTAGAGGGAAGGTTCAGACTAGACATCAAGAGACATTACTTTACAGTTAGGCCTGCCAGGCTCTGGAATGGGCTGCCAGGTGAGGTGGTACTGTCTCCTACCTTGAGGGTCTTCAAGAGGAGGTTAGACAGATATTTGGCTGGGGTGATATGATGCTGGCACCCATTCCTGTCCGGGGCAGAGGGTCAGACCTAATGATCTGTTTAGGTCCCTTCCGACCCTGAGCACTATGATACGATGATTTTCCAGGCACTACTCATTTCCCTGCACTGCAGTTAGATGATTACCTTGTTCTTGCTCCCTACACTAGCTCTTTTGGCTGCCCAGTGGGCCAACTTCTAGAAGTGGGGGTACAAGGTGTTCACAGACATGTCTGCCCTATGGACAGGGGTCTAGGATCCTCTGCCAAGACCAGAAAATGAGTTCAAACCCTGAAGGCTGAAGTTCACCTAGACCCATATCCCCCATGGTCTGAGCAAGTTGCTAATCACTAAGGTCTTTATGCAGGAGCAGAACCCTTATATTGCCCTTGTCAAGAGAAGAACTACTAAGATGTGTATGCCTTATGAAGTTAGAGAAACGTAGGATTTGAAACAGCTGGATGCATCTCAGCACAAGTTAAAATTCCCCATTGGAATGAACAGAAAGCCACACGCCTCTTGCATAATGGATGATCTCTCTCCAGAGACATCCAAGTGACACCCATTGAAATGAATGGCTGGGCTTTGTGCCCCTACAGTGGAATGCAGTGCTTGGAGCACAAGAGGTGTAATTGCTTCCCATTATAAAAGAATTGCACATCTATACAGGTTATGTAGAATGCTTCCCTTTTGGCCATCTATGTTAGGACCTTGCTGGCCTGAATTTAGCCTAAATGTCATCTTTGTTATCTGTTTCATTACTGACAATATTGGTGACAATCTCAGCAGAATCATCTGGCTAATGTACTGATCCAGAAATCCCAGACTGTCTCCTATAGCTTCCCGCTGTCTAAACCCTAATGACAATTCCTGACAATTTATCTTTTACTGGAATGCAATTATCAGCCTGAAATCTATCAGAATGCTAAAAATGGAAAATGTGGAGACAGCATAAAATCATTTGAATTTAATATTATAATAAATAACACAAGGGACGGTGTCACTGATGTATCATTCATTTCAGCTAAGTGGTGGAGAACACCAACATTCTGCAGAATGCAGATACCTTAAAGCCACATTTAGGACTAACTAGCCCATAAGCATATATCCTTGTCCTCACTTAGTCATCAACTTATTAGTGATGCATCTTGCTTCCATATTACCCTCTGGAGTTTCACCAAGTTGTTCCTGTTACTATCTTCCAGATGAGCATCTGAATCTTATTTTAAACAACAAAGCTGGAAGAAATATGTTTCATGCTAACTTTAATTACATGCATACAATGAAGGCAGAAAAATCCCACATAGAAATATGATAAATTAACTGTTTCTCTTATTCTTTTGTGAAGAATATTCTTTTCCTGAAAATAAATAATTCAAATGATAGAAATGAATAGAAGGGGACCTCAAGATATCATCTTGATCCCCTACACTGAAGCACTATCAAGTATAGGTAGATCCCCTGGCAGATATTTGTCTAACCTGTTCTTAAATGAAAGATTCCACCCACAGTCTATCTAGATAGCCAGTTCTAGTACTTTACAACTCTTAATGCTAGGAGGATTTAACTAATATCTAACCTAAATCTCCTTTGCTGCAAATTGAGTCCATTTCTCCTTGTCCTTTTCACAGTGTACACAATGAACAATTGATCAGTGTCCACTTAACAACAGCTTTTCACTAGAAGATGGTTATCGTGTCAACCCTTAGTTTTCACTTTTCTAGACTAAACAGACCCAATTCCTTCAACCTTTCCTTGTAAGTCATGTCTCCTGAACTTTTTATCATTTCTGTTAGTCTCCTCTTGACTCCCTTCAATTTGTCTACATCTTCTTTAAGGTATGGCAACAAAAGTTGGACCAGTACTCAGAGATGAAGCCTTAATAACACTGGCTAGAGTAGAATAATTATCTCTATGTCTAATGCATGACACCCATATTAAGTATAGTGAGACAGAGATTTCCTTTTTTGCATCTGCATCATTCTCATTTAGTTTGCATTCCACTCTAAGCCCCAAATCCTATTTTTCAGGACTTCCATGTAGCTAATTATTTATTATTATTTTTGTACTTTTGACATCTCCTTAAATGCAGTGTTTTGTACGTGTCTTTATTAAATTTCACCTTATTGATATTGGACCATTTCTCCCATTTATCTAGATTATTTTGAATGTTGATCTTCTCGCCCAGAAACTTACAACCCCTCCCAATTTAATGTCATTCACAAATTTTATAAATGTGTTCTCTATCACACCATACACATCATTAATGAATATAATGAGGTTGAATGATTTCATAGATTTCATAGACATTAGGGCTGGAAGGGACCTCAGAAGATCATTGAGTCCAGCCCCCCGCTCAAAGGGCAGGAAGTCAGCTGGGGTCATAGGATCCCAGCAAGAGAAGCATCCAATTTGCTCTTGAAGGTGTTCAATGTAGGTGCTTGAACCACCTCCAATGGCAGGCTGTTCCAGACCTTGGGGGCT
>NW_017728909.1:70618429-70637204 GCF_001723895.1 Crocodylus porosus
ATCACATTGCAGGCTCATGTTCATCTTGTGGTCAATGATGACCCCCGAGTCTCTTTCTTCTGTAGTGCTAGCCAGAGTAGCACTACCAAGCCTATGCCACATCAACTTTTTGTTCCCACCTGAAGCTCAGCTTGTGACATATTCACTTACTCAGCAACCAGTTTGGATTTCAATAATAAGATTATAAATACTGATTTATGCAAAATGATATCTGGAATTTATACAAAATACTCACAGCAGCCAATAATTGCCCTTAGTCAGGCAGAACTCCTGCTTGTGCAAAAGCAGCAGGAATTAGCACCATATAACTAATTAGTTTCCTTCTGTAAAAATGCTTTTAACTGAAAGTTGCTCTTGAAGTGTTAAAACTCATGATGATTATGATCAGCTGTAAAAGTTTACCATATGGAGACAAGAGTAATAAATGTGAAATTAACCCCAGTACAGAGGTTCTGCAGCATGCCTATGCACTAGTTACATCAGGACTGAATCATTAGGACTACTGAAATAGGGAAAACATATGCTGAGATATTGCACCATTTTCTGCTGCATAGGTTGAAAAACAAGGGACCTGTAGCACAAGCTTCTGAAGACAGCATTTTTCAGGACTGGCTTGAGAGGCTCCTTGTATACACGGAATCAAAGACAGTGATTCAGAGTACAAGTGGTATAGACTTATGACAATTAGAGCTGGTCAACAATTTTACCATTGAACCCTAATCCATCAAGAAAGGCTGATGTGAAGGAAAGGAAACATTCCAAAGAAATGACTGGATTCCCTCAAAATTTTTCATGGAAACCTGGCAGAAAGGCTGACCAGGCCAAGCAGCCAGGGAACCAGCTACCTCCCTTAGCAGCTACTGGCCTGTGCATCCCAAATCTCTAATAAGCTATCTACCTGAAGAGATGGGCAACTTGATAGACAATTATCCAGGACACTGGCCAGCCTAGAGGTAGCTAAATAATTCCATTTCAGCTCCCTTTCCATAAAAAGGTTGTGTGTGTGTGTGTGTGTGCGTGTGTGCACGTGTGCACGTGCGTATGTGTGCGTCTGAGCACACGTTTTTTTTTACTGTTTATCCCTATTTTGAACCAAAAAAATGTCCATTCCAGTTATTTCTCATAGCAATCACTAATGTATCCATGTGCTGTCATAGAAGGGACATGGTGAACTGCATTATATTCTGCTGCAGTTGCCATAGGTCCTGAGGGACAGATTTTGTCTCTCTAGTCTCCCCTTCCTCCTCCCATATATACACATTGCTGCCATCAAGTCAATTATCCTGCTTTTATGCATATGATGAGATTTTTACCCTAAAGCCAAAATTAATGAATAGAAGGTTTTATGGGCCCAGGGAATTGAGTGCCAGTACAATGTTACGCTCCATGTAACAGGCTTTAAGGCCTCTTTTGGTGACTCTATGCAGCCACTTCTATATCTTTGTTTTGCTTGCCTGAATTGATACATAATACCTGTATTATATACAATGAGCTAGAAAGTATAGAGGTGGAAAGTAGATAGTGAATTGCCTTACTGGACCAGCTGAGATTTTCTGAAGAGTACCCAGGAAGTGTAAGCTCTATATCATATATGCTCACTCTGTAACACCTCCAGCTTTATTTACTCTTCAGAAAAAAGTGACTCATGGTAACCTACACTTTACTACAACAGGACCTCTCTCTTGACTAAAGACTGATTACCCTTTTTAATTCCAGTATTCTTATGCAATACTGCAAAGTTTGTGGAATAATTGCTTTCATCACTGTGACCATTTATTAAATCTCTCAAAGCATGTGACAGATGATATATTCACTAATTGAAAACTATTCTAATGAAGCTTCGTGGAGCTGACACTTAGAAAAAGAAGTGCTTTGAATGTTTCTGCAGTTCATTCTTTAACCTTTCTTTCAATGCTTGCTTCTCTTACCTATCTTTAAACTTTTTAATAAATAGACTTCAGGTCATCAGTTACCATAGATTTTCCTTCCTCACTGAATAAAAAACAATTCTTGACAACTCCCTGAAGTTTCTTCTCCTTCCTTGTCTGTATCTCCCTTTGAAACTATTAGAAGCCAAATGTACTTTCTGGTTTGAACCTATGTAATCTTCTATGACCTGTGCTTATTATGTACCATATTTCCTGAAGAACTAGTTGTGTAATTTCTATGCTGCTTTTTTCCACCTGACTTTCAGTTAACTTCTTCCCAATATAAACTGGGATTATGTTGTGAACTTTTAAAATCATGTAGACTCATCTGTTAAAAAGCTGCAATAAAATGTGTTTGTAAAGACTCTCATGTTGGAGTAAATCAAGAAGAACTCAGATTAAGTCACTGGAGTTACACAAATATAAAAGTGATGGGAGAAGAAGATTAAGCACTATATGGGTCCTATCTTAGATATTTATCTATAAAGTGTTCATAGGTGTAATTATATACATAGGCAGTTGCATAACTAGACCCTAAGTCTGATGATACTATCCGAAACAACAAGAGCAGTTACAATGAAGGGGAAAATTTTACACCTCACAATCCTTAGTTGTGCAACATAGAGGGTATGCCAGTATCATGACTTACTCTACTTTTCTGCATCTGTGCATCAAGTAGTATTTCCTTTCTTTGCATTTTTAAAGGAAGTTATTCACAAAGCTATCTTTTATAGCCTGTCTTTATTAAGAAGATGTTAGTGTTTGGAATAAAATTTCATGAATATATTTTAATAGATACCTACAAATTCTAATTACATCTCTAATTATCTAATTAGTGTAAGTACTGTACATGAAATCACATAATTGAAGCATGTGATTGAGTAAAAGTTGGGTTTTGTAATTAAGTATCAGAATGTGCAGTTACTGTATTTATTTTTAAAGATGTATTCTACTTGATTAACTATGTACTGAAAAAGTTCAGTGGATGAGTTTTGAAACTATACTTATCAGGCCTGTAAAAACACTTTTATCAGACAGGTCAAAGGCTTTAGGTCACTAGCTGCTTGACAAGTTTTTAAAAAATTGTCTTAGATGTTATTTAATGACAAGCAAGGATAAATTCCTAAATTTCTACATTTTAAATATGCAAACATAAAACACTATTGGGCCTTTTAAGTGAGTTTTACTTTGAAATATATATAAATGGCAAAGTTGTAATAAACTCCAGGTAGGAAGAATAGTTACTAAATACTGATCAACCAGACACTACATAGACAGTATATCAATCCATGTTCTAATAAAGCTATCATAACACACTTACAGTTTAACCAGAATGTAGTTCACATTGCCAGGATCTTGATGTATGTGTATTCAGAGAAACCTACTGATGGCTACTCCTGCAGTAGCAACTTGACTCCACTGTGGACCTTTTTAACTTCTTAATCCTACTGTTTAAAGGGCAACTCTTTTTTTCAGTTGTACTTGTTCTTTTAAATAAGTACAGGTCTCCATATTGAAGTTCCCAGACTTCAGAATAGTCCCAAAATTGGGGTTTCAGGGACGCATCTCCCTTCTCCTACTGGAGAAGTCCTCTATCCAACAAAAGTAAATTATGAAAAGAGTATTATAGGTTTATCTTGTGACTGACCAGAGTTTTCCCTGTAGGGAAAATCCATATATTGTATTGTATTTTCTAACTTCTTTCTGAGTAACACATTGAATGCCAGTTTTCTCTACTATTCCAGATGCATTTTATAACTGAGAGTCTTGAAGATTTTGGAAAATCATAATGGGACTGACTTAATACTGGATTTCCGAATCTGGAAAACGTGTGTTATAAAAACAAATGACCATTTTCAGAGTCATTAACTTGTCACTTTTTATTCTATCATAATATGCAGATAGTACTGACTTTAGGTTTATCTGTGCAGATTATTATGTTCCTGATAGCTGGCAGTACATACAATTAGATCTCTACTCATAATTACCAGTGCAGATTATCAATGCATAAAGCAACAGTTTTGGCAGGGAATTCAGCTTCCCTCTTTTTCTGTTCTAATATATCATTTCAATTCTTAATTCTTAACATTTAAGTGTTAAATCAAAGACTTTTGCTTTGTTTGAGTTTTGGGTTTGAACACTTTTGCTTTGAATGACTTTAATTGCAGTGTAACTTTTTTTCCCACTCTGGCTTAATACAGGTATCACATTTCAGTGATGGCTCTACCCCCATCCTTGCATAGCTTTTCCCAATCAGCATGTGTTCTTCTCATGTGTTCTTTCTGTCCATAGAAAACCCCAGCTCATAGATTTTGTACACATGCACCATTTTAATCATCATAAATGCAGTTTCTAAATTCAGCCTGCTTAACTGGAATATTTCCAATCATATAGATCAATACAACAATCCCTCTGTAGTCAATGATAAAACTTGCATTGACTTCAGTGAGAATGGGATACGGTCCAGTATGCGCAATGAAGACATTGCAAATATTTTCAGTTCATTCCCCAAAAGAAATACAGCATACACTTCTGTTTTGACTATAGAACATGAGAACTGTTTCCAGTGTCATCTGAGCAAAGAGATAGTGGTGCCAATGGAAAGTTCTTCCCGTTTCAAGCAGCTTTTGTGCTATTAAAAATATCCTTATGTTGCGCGGAGAGTATTGAATTGTTTATAGGTAAAACACTTAAATGGCATTTAAAACATTTTCCATCAGTGCTGAAGTAATTCTAACCCATTACAAATAGAGCTAAAATGGCATATGTGTTAATTCAAACAACAACAAAAAAGATTTTTGTGTTGTCATAATTGCATTCTAGCAGCAAACTAATGGCATAAGTAATAATGCAATTTACTTTTATCCTTACAGCTAAGGTCAGGATGCAAAAAAAAATTTCCCACTGATAGGCTCAGATGATCTGGAATCTGCCTGTTGAAAACAAGTAGTTTTTCCAGTCTAGCTGGATCTGGTCTTTTACCCTGGAATGTTAATTCTTTTTTTTTATATATGAAAAAAGAACCCACCCTGGTATAGATGGATACTATTACAAGGAAAGTTAACTCCAATAAGCACAATCTCTCTACAGCCCCTCATCTTTTCAACAAGAAATGGTCAATAATCCTAACTCCTGGGCATGTGTGCTGGACTTTTTGTTCCAAATCCAGAGACAGACTAAATCACGTTTGAAAAGAGTGTCAGCATTTTTGTGTATGCAAATTCAGTGAGCAGTAATCTCAACATTGACTGAGGATTAAGTAGATGGTGAGAAAATGGAGATCCCCTTGTACCCAGCAGTCCTTATAACTGCTAATTTACTACATGATGCTAATTAAATGAAGCTGGCTTCATAATGGGAATGTATGGTGTCTGAGTAGGAAAGCTGTTAACATAATTATATCTGTTACACAGGGGGTGTAGCAGATTACAATTATTAGAAAGCTGTGGGTTTTAGGCTACCTCGTGTACTAACATTAGGACCTGTTTTTACAATCCCACAGCTTAAAGAGATCATTCAAACTCTGCAATGAAAGTCTTTTTTCTCTTTTTAGTTTCAAACAAGGGTTTAAAAAAATCACTTTTCTCCACAAAGTGTTCATACACCAAATGCAGCTCAGTTCGCCATTAAAACAATCAAGTATATCCCTGGGCTTCATGTCAAAACATTGCTTTTGAAAGTTAGATTATGTGAAATTCCCATATCAGACCATTCATCTAAAATGGTCCTATAGGAACAAAATAGGAAGTTTTGCGAGGTAAATTGCATGCCACACCCATCAGCCTTTTACCTTTTTCTTAACAGTTGTTTCTAGCAAGATTTCTGTAACCACACTCTAAAGAACATCACAAAGAGAGAAAAATTAAAGGTCTAAAGCAGGTCTCCATTACCTAATTTTATATGGATTTTGTGTTTCTCATATGCCTGTAATTTAACATCTGTCAGCTGCCTCAATATCCATATTATCACAAGCTTTAAAATATTCCAGAATGTATCTCTCTTAATGATCAGGAAAACTGGAAATACAAATTCCATGATAGCAATGCATGACGATAGAAATAGAAATTGTTTCAAATCCAATTCAGCACTTCATGGGGAAAAAAAAGTAATAATGTTCACAATGAAGAAGTATACAAGCATTAAGTAGCTTTTGTCGATGATTAAAAAATGAAGTGATGCCAAGACATTCAATAACCACAAAAGTTGCTTGTTGTGAATGCTCTCCAGTGCCATGAATATTATACGTATTAGACAAAAGGACGGGAGAAAAAACCCTGCAATGTCAACAAACAGCAACATTACAATAGGACATTGTTTTTCTGACCTTGTGAGCATTTAAAATGTCTCTGCTGTTTACAGCCAATGTTGCATTGTTGCAGGGGTGAATTTAGCATTTTAAAGCCACCTCCATCCCTCAGAGAAAACCATTTGAAATGCTTCAAATCACTTCTTTTTCTAATATCCAGGTCACTCTTACCTCTGGTACCCTATTCCTCTCCCCAAAATACAGATCTGTAGGATTTCTACTAAGGGAAAACAATACAGAAGTGGCAATGAATGCATTCATTAACACTAGGTAGCACCAAAGCTTTCTCCTTTCTTTTTTCTTTCTCCCTCTCTGAAAGCTTCACCAGAGTATCTGAGAATGTCTAACAGAATTATCAAAACAATATTTGCATTCCTTTCTTTTATCCTTTCCTTTTTCTTGCCTTCTCTTTTTCAGCCCATTTACCTATTGTTCCTTTCTGGTATTGTACTCTTTTTTTCTTTCTACTCTTCTTGCATTTCATTTTCCCCCTTCTTACATACTTTATTGTTTTTATGTGCATCCCCAGTTGTCTGGCACTTTGGCCTTATACTCTCCCTCTCAATAGATCCTCTCTCTTCCTTCCCAAAGTATTCCTCAATCAAATTCATTCATTAGAACAGCTCCTTTGGTTTCCCAACTGCCATGATAATCATTCACAGAAGAACCTGCTTTGGATTGGTATGAGGAATGGAGTAACAGTTAGCATGAGATTGACCCTTATGTTTTTCTCTGTTACAGATTTTTTTCTCTCAGGATTGGTATGAGGAATGGAGTAACAGTTAGCATGAGATTGACCCTTATGTTTTTCTCTGTTACAGATTTTTTTCTCTCAAGTCCCATGCTAGGAGACACAGATCCAAGAGTGGAGTAGGAGACTCTAGCAGCTTTGAAGAACTTGCATTTCATAGTGACCTATTTGTACTCCCAGGAGCTCAATCAAGAACAAACCAAGGATGCTAGTTCTGAGTTCCCTTTCTTTCCTGGGCTCTGTGAAACTGTCAGTCTAGCATCATCTAAAACCATCTATCTGACAGCTGAGAAGGGGGAACTGACTTTATAATATTCACCACTATTTTCTGAAGGAAAAAAACATGCATCTTTCTGATATTGGATAAAGAATCACATTCATTCACATCACTTGTGCAGAATAGTTTGCAGTTAGCTCTGCTGCATGTAAGTGCTTAATTTATTTAAATATACTGTATTGCTGGTGTCTTACTCAGATTAAATGAGTGTAAGCATTTATCCTTAGATTGATCATGCTTAGTTCAATGTCCAAGGTTGAAATACAGCTCACCAATGCATCTGAATTCCAATTCTGAAGCTAGTTTTGGACTACTACTGTAATTTCACTATAATGAAGTGATAAAGAAGATTAATGAGAGCTCCTTTGCAGCCAGGAAAAGCAAAAAGGGGTTTCATTGATTGGCCATGAGTTGGAGAAGCCTGAAGTGTGAAGGTTGCTGGAAGGCACTGCTGAAAAAAGTAGCATTCAAATGAGGAAGTGTCCAGATATCTGTGAACAATTTTTAGGATGGGTATGATTGATAGGCAGTTAGCAATGTCAGTCACTAACACTGGCTGAATTGCTTCTAAAAGTTATTTTTTTCCAATATGACCAATCACCAGCATTGGAATGAAAATTAGATAAGGCATAATGGTTTCAGTATGAAAGAGAACAGACTGAAGGCAGCATACGATATGACCTAATACAACAAAAAAAGTAACATTCAGAGAGAGGAGCTCTGTGACCATGAAAACCTATAAAGTCATACAAAGAGAATCAGGAAAGCAACTCACCTATCTGCAGGTATACCTTTGGGGAGAAATAGCATGACAGAGTTCCCTTCCCAGTTTTGTGTTTCTATATGTTATTTTTATATAAAAGCCAAGCACTGCCTAAAATGTCTGCTAATTAAATTCTTCTTCTGTTATGGAACCTCTTCTGCTTGCTCTTAGAATCAAAGAATAGTAGGGCTGGAAGGGATCTCTACAGGTCACCCAGTTCAGCACCCTGCTCAAGGTAGGATCTTGCCTGATGAAACCATTCTAGTTACATGCCTATTAGAGATATGCAATTCAGATTTGGCCTGAATCAGGAACAGAGATTTGATTCCTTGATTCAGATCACTGTCCCAATTCGATTTGGCTGAATCTGAAGATTCAATGCTGATTTGGAGAATCAGCGATTCAGCCATAGACATAGCTTTAAATGTTTTTTCTACATACCTTGAGGTACCAGGCACAGCTCATGAAGACTGCAATGGTGAGGTGGATGGAGCATCCTACGGGAGCATAGGGTGGGCCCCCGAGCCCCCGCATGCTCAGCGGTGAACCCAGAAGTGGACCAGAAGTACCTCTAGTCCACTTCCAGGACCACCGGGGAGCATGCTGGGGGCCCGCCTACACACTGCTGGCTTGACAACTGGCTGCAGGTGGACCCCAGGTGCCCCCCTCCCAGATCCAGGAGGTACCAGTCACCGAGCTGGTGGGGTGTGGGGGGGAACCTCAGTGCACACCCCAGCAGACCCAGAAGTGGACCGGAAGTACTTCTGGTCCACTTCCAGGTCTGCTGCTGAGCACGCTGGGGACTCCCACACACTTCTGTGGGATGCTCCATCTGCCCCACCATCTCTTTTCTTCTTTCTACTCTTCTTGCATTTCATTTTCCCCCTTCTTACATACTTTATTGTTTTTATGTGCATCCCCAGTTGTCTGGCACCTTGGCCTTATACTCTCCCTCTCAATAGATCCTCTCTCTTCCTTCCCAAAGTATCTCAGCATTCACAAGCTGCCTGGTACCTTGAGGTATGTAGAAAAACGTTTAAAGCTGTGTCTATGTCTGAATCATCGAATCTTTCTGAATCTCTCCGAATCAAATTTGGAGAAATTAAAGGGTCTCCTTATTCGATTTGGATTTGGAGATTTGGCCACCGAATCAAGCCAAATCTCTGCCAGTGACTGAAGCTTTGTACATCCCTAATGCCTATCTAACGTGCTTTTAAAAAATTCCAAGGATGGAGACTCCACAACTCAGCTTGCTCCAGTCCTCAGCTACCCTCATAGAAAATTGTTACTAATATTCAACCTAAATTTCCCCAGTTACAATTTGAAACCATTGCTCCTAGTCCTCTCCCCTCTACCCACCCCTTCTATCACCATCTTCTTTATAACTGCTCTTCTGCTATATGAACAGTATTATCATATCCAATTTCTCCATACTAAACAATCCTGGTTCTTTCAGCCTAAATCATGTTTCACAGGCCTCTAATCAGTTTTATTGCTCCCTGATGGATTGTTTCTAATTTGTCCACATCCTTCTTGAAGCGGGGTGCCAAAAACTGAACATACTACTGAGGCAAGACCTCACTAGTGCCAAATAGTGTAGAACTACCATAGCATCATAGACTTCCAGTGCACCTCTGGAGGCAGGCTCAAGGTAGGATCACCCCTATCCAAACCATCCCATATAAGTCTTTATCTAACCTATTCCTAAAATACACAGTAAACCCTGTAACATAATTACAAGGCATATTACCCATAGACAACAAAAGCATGCTGTCTTGCCTCTGGTAAAGCAGCAGAGAGAGGGCTATTAGTGCCCTGCCACTGTAAGGGTTGTTAAAATGCACTCAACAGATCCTTATCCCAAACATAGTGATCAATCTGACCTTAAGAGGAAGGAAAAGGCCCTTTAACCAAGAACCTCCAGGTTTTAGTCCTGGCAGAAGCGTCAATTCACACTAATCAAAAATACCAGCCTTACTTACAGCCAACACCCGAAGCTTCTGAGAAAGTCATTGTAACACTCCCACTTATCCAATACTGGCCTTTTCCTGAGTCCTCACCAAAGTAGGCCTCCCCTCAACTCACTGCCATGACTTTGATGGTAACAAATTAGATAGGAGGGGTTCAGTATTGTTAATACAGAGGTCTCACTCAGGGTACTTATGGATCCGAGAGCGGTTGACGAAGGGAGCTCCACCCCCCCTACACCCCCAGCCACACACCAGCCATCAACATTGAGATGATGGAATATGCTCAGGAGGCTGACCTGATCCGGATTTTGTTGGAGGCAATCCTGACAGCACTGCCTGGCCTTATCGGGTTTGCTAAATTGCCTCTAGTATACAAGGGGTTAATCTCTGAGTTAAGCCTAGATTGAAGAGTCCGATGTGTCCTGATCCTAATACTTTCTTCCACCAAAATAAAGATAACCAAAAAAAGAAAAGAAACAAAGAGGAGCCTATTCCCTAGAGGGTTTCTCCTATTCTGACTACTGCCCTTGTTAACCAGTATGCCACTGTCCCAGCTCCCTAAGAATGCTAAGTCAGCTGATAGATTGATGCTTGGCTCCCTTGCCTCAAGTTCACAAAGCCTACACAGCTTTGTATGAGTTGAGCACCTGTGACTCTGACACCTCTCTGCCTGGATGTCTCAAGTCTGCTTCTGCCTTGGCCACAGCTCATCCAGAGGCAGGCTCTCCTCGTCACCTCCCAGCACTCTGGGTGCCCAAAGGCAGAACCAGTGGTTGATGTCATCAGCCCAGCACCATTTAACTTGATTGGCAGATGGCTTTAAAATTGTGGTGCCAGTGCTGTGCATCATCACAGCTCTGCCAGATGGCTTAGGAGGTAAGTCTTTTGTTTTGTTGGGGGCTTGCTTGGCCCAGCCAGGATTCCTGGGGTTGCTCTTGGGGTCTCTCGGGCCCCTTTTGTTACAGATGTAAAGACACTTGTCACCTGTAGCAACAAGAGGGAAAAAAATTCCTTCCACATGGAAACCAGACAAACCCAAAAGAATGGAAAAACCAAACACTCTTTTTTCTTCTCTGCATGCATGACTTGATATATCACACTCCCTAACTGGAAAGCCAGAACACCTCTTTTTGTTAACTCATATCACCAGCTTTAATCTTCTTTCATAATTAAGTTGGTTGTGGAGCTCTGATTCATGCTCCTGCTGAGCATGGTCTTCTCCAATATCCACAAAATCCTGGGGAGGAGGAAGGAGGGAGACTCCTGGGCTTCCAGCTCTTGCTTTTACATAGAACTTCAAGCATAACTACTCTTAGAACATCCCTGACCAATGCTTTGATTTATATCCCTGACTATTAGTACAGTGCAGTATGTTATTTGTTTTTTTGCAATAAGAACACACTCTTGCTCCTTATCCATTTATGGTCCACTGTAATCCCCAGGTCCTATGTTGCAGTCTTATAGTCCATACAGTCATTCCCCAGTCTGCATTTGTGCATGCAATTACTTTGTCCCAAGTGCAGGACTTTGCATTTGTCTTTACTGAATTTCATTTGATTGATTTCAGACCATTTCTCCAGGTTATCAAGGTCATTTTGAAGCTTACCCCTGCCCATCCAGAATGTTTGCAACCACACCCAATTTAGTGTCATCTGAAAATTTGCTAAATGTGTTCTCAATCCAAGTCTCTAAATAATTCATGAAGATACTAAACAGTATTCAATCCAAGACAGACCTCTGCAGAAAACTGTTTGATACTGCCTCCAAAGCAGACATGAAGCCATTTAAAACTACTTAGAATCATAGAATCAAAGAGAAATAGGACTGGAAGGGACCTCTGTAGGCCATCCAGTCCAAGTCCCTGACTGAAGCAGGAACATCCCTATCCAAACCATCCTATACAAATCCATTATCTAACTTGAGGGTTGGCAACATTTTTGAGCCGAGTTCCAAAAACACCCACAAGCTTGACTTGTAAGATGTTGGCATGCCAGGGCAGATAATGGGGGAGCAAAGAAGGGCCCGATCTTTGTTGTGGCAGTGCAGCCCCAGCCCTGCTATCTTCCAAGAAGCACACATGCCCACGACAGAGCCCAGGCTGCTTGCAACAGGGAGGCTGCAAACAGCTGGACTGGGGTCTATGGACCCCACTTGCCTCTGAGGTGGGAAGGGACCAGAGCTGCACTGCCAAAGATCAAGGCCCACACATCTCCCCCACCATCCATCCAGAGGCACATGTGCCAAGCAAAATGCCTTTTACATGCCACACTGGCACACGTCAGGGATTGCCTACCCCTGGTTTGACTAGTTAGCAAAACTACACAATCCACTCTGACACAACACAAGAAATAACATCCTAACCTGCCACAGATAAAGCAGGGAAGACCATGACAGCCAATACCTTTCTGCTGTATGGGTTTTTAATATATGCTCAAGAGAGTCCAGGAAGAGGGCCATGTCACCCACTATAGAACAAGGCTCTGCCCCACCCCCTGTGCCTGTAGCCAGGTCACATCTCCCCTCCATGCCCCCACCCCACAACCAGCTGTCCACTCCTTGGAGGGACTCAGCCCAGGGTGCTGTGTCGGTGCCCCCACTGCTGCTGCCTGCAGTGGGGGGATTAACCCTACATTCCCCTCAGGCTACTGGCATCTGGCCTTCATGGCCCCAGGTGCATAGCCCTTGGTGCAAGAGTGGAGCCTGTTGGTGCCTGTGCTGCCCCACCTCCACTCCCTCAGGCTGTCAGGGTCTGGCCCCACCCCTGCTGCTCCTGCTGAAGCAGTGAGGGGAGTGGGAGTCTGGGGATGCCTCACAAGGGCTGCTGCCCCCCTGCCAGGCAGAGCCTGCAGCACTCCAGAGCAGGGTTTCACACCCCAACCCCTTTCTCGGCCAGCCGGAGCATTGATAGTGCTCCAGCTAGGGAGGAGAGGGGCAGGGCCAACCCTGCTTGGCTGGAACAGACAGCCCAGCCCAGAGCTGCAGAGCATGTTGGGATGATAGAAGACTCTGATTTAACTTAAACCAGGAAGGGGTCTGGGACACAAGTTCCATAGCATGGTTTCACCTGAATTGGTTAAGTCTGATACTGTATTCAACCTGGTTTATCTCAAACAGGATTTGGCCATGTTGAAACTGGTTTATGTGCACTGAACATGTGTTCTTTACAGGTTTAAGCCAGTTTTTCATCATTTAAACCAGTTTACGTGTAACTTCTGTTCCTAGCCCTTAGCACCTTTCCCATAAGTTGAACATGCTTAGTTCTTTCAACCTCTCCTTATATGACTTGCCTTCCAACCCCTTAATCATTTTTGTTGCCCACCTCTGGACTCTAACTTCTCCACATATTTTTTAAACTGCGGAGCCCAAAACCGCACAAAGTACTCTAAATGAAGCCTCCTAGTACAGAGGCCTCTAGATGAGGCCAAGTAGAGAGGCACTACCACCTCCTGTGTCTTGCATCTAAAGTTTCTACTGAGGCATCCCAAAACAACATTCACCTTTTGTGGAGCTGCATCACACTGCAGACTCATACTGACTCTGTGATTTACCAAGACTCCCATACCTTTCTGTAGAGTGCTGTCATCCAACCAGGTGTCAACTGTTCTGTAGTTGTATTTCTGATTATTCTTCCTGAGGTATAGCCAATGTTCCCTCTAAGGAGCAGCAGTCCATGAGTGTGCCACCTCGGTCTGGCATGGGACACTTATCAAAGGGGGCTGAGGGCTGGGGGTCTGGGGCCAGAGGCTGGAGGCCTGGGGCCAGAGGCTGGAGCTGGATGCTGGGGGCCAGAGGCTGGGGCTAGGGGCTGGAGGATGGAGACAGCATGACACAGAAAAGACATTAGGCTACTCTAAATTTTAGTGGCTGCCATGTGTTACCTGGGAATCAGGGTGCTATAGAAAATCCTGGCCATCCTCTTTTCTGCCAACTGGGAGGTGATGGTGACATTGAAGCAATTACAATGTTTCTTTCACACTAATGGTTTCTCCTATGCTGGATTGATCCTCCCCAGGCAAATTATACTGGCCATAATTCACTAGTGACCAGGGCAAAGCAGATGCACTCCACCTGAAATTTTAGGGCCAGACTGTTCAATTTAGAAAACAGCCCTCTTGAAGTAGAAATACATTTTATTCCAGGTTTATAAAGCATCAAGCACACTAATAACACTCAGAGATCAAAAAACCATTTTTTTATTATTACCTAAAGAGAGACTGCTTGGTGTTCCGTACCCTGATTGTTAAGTACTCCCAGATTATCATAAAAAAGAACTCTACCTCATGATATGCAATAGGTAATGTCATATAAGGCTATGAGTTCATAATCGATTCTTCAGACCTTGTGCTGAGAGTTCCATACATGCTAAAATAGGCTACTTAGATTAATTTAAAATCTACTGATGTGATGCACTTTCAAAGCTATTTGGTTAGTTTATGAACAAAATAGTCTTGTATAGAAAAGACGTTGAACAAGGATTTTCTCACGGTACCACAGGATCAAGTCTTTAGAAATGGTTTCTGCTATTGGCACAAATCACAAGCACTTCAGAGCCCTGGGGATTAACAGGTTGATTGAAAAGGAAAAAGATGCCTAGGTACAAGAGTGAAGTAGTAAGTCAGCAGTACTTCCAGTCAAACAAGAGAAACTTTTCCCTTCAGAACAGGCAGACAGGCTGTCAGGCCTGCAGGGAAAGTCACTAGGTATCTAGAATATCATCAGCTCACAAAATGCCATGATGTTAAAACCATCAGGCCCATCCACCCCCTAGAATTGCTATACCTGTATATAAAAATAGTATCTATCTAAAAGCATATTAATAGGATGATATGCTATTCTTGCAATAATGACAGTGCTAGTAAAATTGAGCAAGAACCTGGATGTTCCCATCTTCTCACAGCACACGGGCAGAATACAGATTAACTTCTAATGCTCAGCAGATTTTTCCCTTCTCTCCCCTACGTCTCAAGAACCCTGACACACATTGGATAATATCACTGTCTAGACCATCTGCTTCTTCACTGTAATGGGGGGGAAAAAACAGTAGAGCCATTGTGTCAGTAGAACACAAGAGTCCTAAAGAGATTAAATTATTAAACTCTGCTGAAGACAAGCATTTAATAAATAAATCACAAAGGTTTAAACAAAATATTATCATCTTGTGCAATAAACAGAGGGTCAGGCACAGCCAAACTGCGCTCAATACAGAGTCTGAATAAAAGGGAAAAGACAATGTTTCCACTGCGCTGATCCTCTGCCTGACTGGGATTCTGGGTCTAAGGGATATTCTCAGTTACAGACCAGTGGCCCATCCTGGTAGTGATAGAATAGGTAAGGTGTCTTATTACAGCTTCAGAGGTGTCTATTTAAAGTTTATCTCTGGCCTCATGCTGAAGACCACTTCCCAGTCAACCCATCACTGCATGTGTACCTGCTTCTACAAGCTGGCGCATCAAAGCCAGCGGGATGTAATGCTAGCTACACTACTTTCGTGTAGGCCACTGCAGTTGGCAAACCTTAGCTATGTTAGCCTTATGCAACACTAGATTTGGACAAATCTTTGAACTTCTGACTACTGGCTGGAAAGACTATCCTTCTGTAGCCCTATCCAAACTTCCAGATCATATGGAAATGTTTCCTATGTTGGGGGATGAAGATTGGGTGGCAGAGAACAAGCTATACTGGTCTTACTGAGACCAAAGGATGCTCAGCTGCTGATACAGGGTGTAGTGAGTTGTGGAAGTCTCCCTAAATAAGGAAACCAAGGAAATTGGAAATTGGGAGATAGTCACTCAGTTAAGTAGTCGGTTAGGCTGCTGGCAGATGTTAAGGTGATCAAGCAACTCTGGGAATGGGAAATAAAATTCCTCAAACCCCAATCACACAATTGCCAGCATGGGGAGACACTTGCTGCTCCTCAGCTGACCCCTCCCCACCATGAATGTGAAAGTGGCAGCTGGAAGCTCCCCACTCTCCAGGTGTCCCTTCCACAGGTTGCCAAAGGACATAAAAAAGTAGGCAGGCATTTAGGCAGGATTCCCATGATTTTTAAAGGTCTGGGGTGCCATGAACGCAGCACTAGGGAGCCTTTACCTAATATCAAACTCAGACCTTTAAAAAGCAGGTGTGCAGCTGCCGTGGGTTCCAGCTGAATGCCTGCTTGCCCTTTTACTTTCCTGGGTACTATAAGCCTGATATCAGGGAGAGTATCCCTGATGGCAGGTTCACAGTATTCCCCATGGTGCAGCTGGGGATGGCAGGGGGGCTTCCATCATCGTCAGCTGCTTCTATCAGTTTAAAGAGATGCCTATGCAAGCGGTGGAGATGGGAAAGTTCCCTTATTCCCAGCTGCCTGGGCTAGGCACCTCTTTAAAGGGAGGTGCCCCAATCCCCACTGTATGTGCTGGGCACCTATTTAAATGAGTACATGCAGTAGGGGAAGGGAGAAGCTCACTCACCCACAGGCATGCTCTCCCACTTAAAGAATTGCCTGGATGGGCAACTAGGGATAAAAGAGCTTCTTCCATCCCCTTTTGCTTGTGTTGGATGCCTTTTTAAACTCACTTGTACAACTGAAGATGAAAGAAGCTTCTTCCACCCTCACTGTCTGCCCAGCATACATAGAGCAAAAAGCAACCAGGTTCAGGACCCAGAGCTGCTCCTAGTCTGATCTCACCAACTGGGCAGGGGGCAGCTTTGTCCCAGACCCCAACTTTCACCTGAAACGTCAGAAAGCCCCAGTGTTAGTTTGGACCCAAGGCCATCCCCTGTCTGATCCTACGGAGCTTTATGGAGCCAAGTCCTAGGGAGCCCACTTCCTGATGTGAACAATCAGGTAATTGCAACCAGGACATCCCCCAGCAGGTTCCAGATCTGCTGATTGTCAGCATCAGGATGATGGGAATACATACAATTTATGGAACCATACAAATCAGCTACAAAAATGTTACACAATTTTTGGAGTAAGTTCTTTGTGCTTGGTTTGCCATTTTATGGTACCATAAATTTGATGAACATGTGGTCAGTTGCTGTTTATGATTAAAATGTTAATTGTGCCAGAAATAGAATATGCATTTTTCTCAGGAGCTAGGAGGAAAACTGTTCACTAGGGCACCCCAGGGAAGGACAAACAGCAATAGCCATAAACTGATAGAGGATGGTTTCAGGTTGGATGTGAGAAAACTTCTTTACCATAAAGATGACCAGAATCTGGGACAGAGTTCGCAAGGAGGTGGTGTAGTTCCCAGGCTTTGAAGTCTTCAAGAGGAGGCTGGTCAGACACCTTGCTGGAATCATTTGATCTCAGCAGTATTCCTGCCCAGAGCAGGGGGGTTGGACTTGATGTCCTTTCAAGGGCTCTTCCAGTCCTTAATTTCTATGATTTCTATTATTTCTACGTGCAGGAACCTTAAACAAAGGGTCTGCAGATGTTGCCTACTGCTCCACAATAAAGTTAATGGTTTAATTCTTATTCATATGTGCACTACATAGGACATTCCTCTCTCTTCTTTGAACTACTACTATTACAGCAAAAGCTTTGCTATCTCGCACACATGGGGAAAGCGGGGTGCCAGATAACAAAATATGCTGGTTCAGAGGGCATCCAGGGCACATCACCACCCTTCTCTTGGGCCCCACAGGCCCCAAGGGACAAGGAGGTTCCCATGCACCCTGCTATGCCCCGGGTCATAGGGTCTCGCTTTGCCCTGGGCCACGAGGGCTCGGCAAAACCGGAAGTGCCACGCACTTCTGGTTTCACTTTTACCTTACAAGGCGGCATGCCAGTTAATAGAGCATGCCGGCTTGTAAGGTGTTGCTTAAGGCAGGTTTTACTATATTAGAGTCAGGGACTGGGATTTGGTTCAGGAACTTTAGAAAATCAGAATCCAAAACTACAAATACCTACTGCCAAGCATTATTTCCAATTTTTCTCCTTGGTAATGTTTGTTGTATGGGATCCTAACTGATTATTACCTTATTGCTAGCAGTATAAAGGATTGTCTTTGCAAAGGCCTATTTCAATGTTATTGGAGTAAGTTTTTTTTTTTCCTCAAGTAACACCCAAGGCATTTTTAAGGTTGTTTCAGATGCTGATAACTCACTGTCATAAAACCAATTATTTTCAGAGGTTTCAAGCATAGGAAATAATATTTAGATACAGAAAACCCAAAAGATCCAAAGCTAATCATCACAAGGATAATAATAGATTATTTCATTCATCTCTGAGCACTAGATGCCTCTTAAGTGAAGGTGTTTTACTTACTATTCTAGGTAACACTTTTAGTTGCTCATATTGTTATACATTCATAATTTACCTTATATGATGGATAGCTCATGGTATCATAGGCTAGGGACAGAAGCTGCATATAATCCAGTTTACGTATTCAGAAATTGGTTTAAACCTGTAACAGAACAGAAGCTCAGTGCACATAAACCAGTTCCAAAATGGCTAAAACTGGTTTAAGATAAACCTGGTTGAATGTAGTAGTATCAGACTTAACTGATTTGGGTCAAACCAGTTTATGAAACTTCTGTCCCAGACCCCTTCCTAGTTCGAGTTAAATCACAGTGCCTCAGAATCCCAGCATGTTTTGCAGCCCTGACCTGGGCTGTCTGGTCCAGAGAGCAGGCCTGGGCCCACCCCTCTGATGTAAAAATCGCGGTTCGTTTCTCGGGAGGCGAAAAAAACCTTCAGTCACAGACACACTCTATTAGCAACACAAAAGGTATATATTTGCAAATAGGGTCAGAGAGTGAGACAAAAGATCAAACACTCTGCTGCC
>NW_017728909.1:70637494-70643838 GCF_001723895.1 Crocodylus porosus
TACAAAGAGCCTTTGGTAGTTTTCCCTTCAATTTCCAACCCCCACTTCCCTCTCCCATTAAGGAGACAAGGAGGGCTAGCAGCTGTGTTTTTTTCTAAATCTGCTATTGATAATGCATTTTTAATAATATTTCTAACACCTCTGCTCCCTAGCTGGAGTGGGCCCCACTCAAACTTACTGCTGAATGCAACTGAGGACTCCAAATCCCAGAGGCACCTTGAAACAGGAAGAGGCAGTGATTTAGAACCCTGCAGAGTCCTGCTGTTGTGGTTTTGGACTGCATATCCCAGAGACCTCGGGGGCAGCAGGAACAGGAAATGAATACACAACCTATGCTGGCTACATGTTCTAGTGCCCCCTGGCTTCTGGTCTGAGCCACAGGCAGGTGGCTGCATTTTCTTAATCAAAGGTAAACATCTGTTCCCTTCTGTTTCAATCTCTGCAATTTAGACTAACCTGAAAAGACTTAATCAATTCAACCTCAGGCTTTTTGACTGTCTGTACTTAACCATAGAGTCCGTAGTTCCTGATGGTCCTGGATAATAGCAAAACACTACTTTCCTGTACAAGTTCAGTTGCACTAGTTGGTATGTTGTGAGCAGAAAAACAAGAATTAGCCTACTCACTGACTGATGGGTATGTAGTAAAAGGCAGAGTATCAACTCAGTCTTTGGGCCAAATCCCAACACCCAGGGAAGCCAGACAAGGGAATGGGACATTGCTGTATTGGTCAATCTGATCTGTAGTACAGTATCTGGATGGCTTCTATACAGCCTGTTGTTTTTCACATATGATATTGTATGTTTCTGGGGTAGAGATTCTTACCAATGCATGGTCAAAGTATTCATTTTTTTAAATAGACAGAGAGAAGAAACCTTTACAGATTAAAGCATCCAAAAAGAAAAAAAAATCCTATTTGGCAGTAGTTATGTTTGTGTGTCCATTGCTGACAGTAGATTTCACCCAAAGAACAATCTATTTCTGGTATGAAAAAGTATTATGAAAAATCTCTGCTCTGAGGAATGAGTAAATATTCACTAACCCCAAATATACTCAGGGCCAAAACTTCAAACATGCCTTAAAACTCGCATTGGAAGCCTGTGTACACACTGCCTTTTGCATTCCCCAAACAAATGTTTGGATAAGCAGATTGGGTATTCAAGCCTGAACTTACCCAATATTTGCACATAAAGGTTCACTTGTGCATACAAATCTTGATTTGGTTGTGTCTGTGCTCCTTGGGGTAGTCATCCAGATACAAACAGTATTCCTACTGCCTAGAAAATTTACTGTTTGAATTTTCCCAAGTCTCATATTCACTACAGAGCTATAGAATATATCATTTGCCCTTTAGACCATTGTTCTATGTAAGTTGTTATTTTTGTCTCCAGCAGTGGCAAATGTAGTATGCTTTAAAAAGATTAAACCCCTCTTTTTGACACAGCAGCCATGTCTACGCAAGACGCTGAGTGCGCAGTCATTTAGTACTTGTATAAACCTCTATAAACAAATACTAAATAACTGCGCAGTAACCAGAGTTACTGCACGGTAGTGCCTTGGAACAGCATTTCATTGTGCTGACTGCACAGTAGCCCAAGACTACTGCGCAAAGCATCGTGTCATGCTGTCTGCCACATGCCATTACTGCAGTATAGTCAAGAGCTACTGTGCAGTCAGCATTTCATGTAGACACAACCACTGAGTTATACCTTGCTTAATCATTATGCAGATGAGCACAGGAGAGTAGGGCTGGGGAGTTGGGGGACACAGCTATGCTTATGCCTCCCCATCCTCTATTTTGTTGCCAATATAAAGGCATTACTCAGGTGAGCATAGGAACAGTACTTTCCATATTCCCACAGGGGAGTAAAATGGAACAAAAGAGGGGTCATGGCCTCAACTACATCCTTCACACCAACTTGCATTCTAAACATGGGGTTGTAAGTAGGGAAATCCTTTTCAATTTCCTTGTAAGTAATTAATCTGTGCCCCTAATACATAATATACAATTGATCTTATTGTCCTAGCCTTCCTGCAAACGTTGTTAGTGGTTGTGACATTGCAGTCCTTTTAAAAACTAGCCATGTATTTGTCTTGATGTCCTCTTATGTCAGTGAAGGTTGTCCACAGGATATGCTGCATAAAGTAATATTTCTTTCTTTCTTTCTTTTACTCTAAATGTATCACTCCTTAACATTGTCTACAATCCCTTTTTTTTCTCATCTATGGGCAAGATAGACAGACTGACAGGATTTTAAATGGAAGCACATTGATCATTCTAGTATCATAAATATAGTATGATTAAAATATTTCTTGGCTCCTGCGGTTCACCCCTGGCAGGACATTTACATAGCAAATTGGTGGAGAACCCCTAGAAGGGAGCTGGTCACTCCTCCATCATAATCTGAAGATAAAAATTCTCTGCTCATCACATGGTAGCTGCTTGGAGTCCAGCTACACAGTTTTGGCTAGTTAGTTCATTGAATGTTTATTACTGCTCTGCGAAGCTTCAATCCCTGGTTTGATGTGGCAGAGATTCGGTCTGATTTGGTGGCCAAATCTCTGAATCTGAATCAAATCAAGAGACCCTTTAATCTCTCTGAATCTAATCAGAACCCTCCAAATTGATTCAGAGATTCAAACATAGACACAGCTTTAAATGTTTTTTCTACATACCTCAAGGTATCAAGTGGCTCATGAATGCTGCAGTGCTAGGGCAGATGAAGCAACCCACAGAGTGTGGGGGGCTCCCCAGCACACTCAGCAGCAGACCTGGAAGTGGACCAGAAGCACTTCCAGTCCATTTCTGGGTCCATCAGGGAGCACGCTCCCTGTCCCCCCCGGCTCGGTGACTGGTGCCTCTTGGGTCTGAAGGGAGAATCCGGGGTCTCCCCACAGCTGATTGCTGAGGTGGGGGGCGGGGCATGCTAAATTGAATTGGGGACAGTCATCTGAATCAATGAATTGAATCACTGTCCCTGATTCGGGTTGAATCCAAATCCAAATTAAACATGGCCTGCTTCACACACTCCTAATGTTTATTGCCACAACACAATCTCCATTCTATAACGTGTTTACCAGTATGTTGAAATTCTGCTTTGTAACTTTTGGAGCGTGAACTTGGATTCAGGTTGTGTATGATAACATTGGGAATTATGGGTGAAATAGAAAAAGTTTCCATCATGTTTTAACATAATTGTTTTACTAATACTGGAAGAACATTTGCCTAACAAGTCAGTGGCCATGTCCACCCTAGTTCTTGCTGTGTATACAGTAAAGGCTCTGTTATCCAGCATCCATGGGGAATGGGGGGGTGCCAGTTAATCAAATATGCTTATTTATCTGAACCCAGCAGGTTGAAGGTCTTTGCCTGTTTGGGCCACCAGCCCTCCTGCCGTGTCTGGTGCACCAGGGCTTTCACTTCCTGGCATCAATGTGCTGGGGGACAGGAAGGGGCACAGGCTGCTTTGCCCCAAGCCGTGATCATGAGGAAGAAGTGGGATTTTGGCTTACGGCGGCAAAACCGGAAGTGCCCCAGTGGAACAGATGCCAGTTAATAGAGCATTCCAGATGGTAAAGTGCTGGATAACACAGCTTTTACTGTTTATTTTATTGGCATTAATTGACTGGATCTTTATTATGTCATACAGTCAGGAGTTTCACACTGTGAAGAATTTTCATGTTCTTTTGCAGATGAAGTTAGTAGGAATATAAGCAAAGAAAATTCTTTATTAATCTCCTAATTGTGGGACACCGAACATGCTTCTCTGCTGCATGCAAGGCAGCCTGCTCTTATTGATTGTGAGGGAACCAAGGGCAAAGAGGGAGAAGATTATTGGGAGGAGGAGCTTATTTGCACTGAGTCTGAGTGTTTAGTGACTTTGTGACATCTTTGACTTTTTGTTGATTATTTAAACACTTCAAATATGCAGCTTTTTAGAAGACTGGATTGGGGAGGGAAGGGGGAGTAGGAGTTGAATCAAGTATTGCATAGTATCTGTGTTAAATATAGTATAGTATTACTTCTCATCCCTTTGAGCTAAGAACAAATGTACTAGACTGCAAAGAAGCTATGTGAATAATTAATTGGTAAAAATATTTTTTTCTCTGTTTTTTCTTCAAATATATTGGAAGTGAATATTTATAGCTGCTTCATACCACTGAAGTATTATAGCATGTGTACTATATTTTCCACAGTTGCTATAGTAACTGTATATTATTGAATACCAGGCTGCATCTTGCAAACAGGTTATAAGAGAACATAAATTGGCACTCTCCTTGACTACACTTTGTTTATATTTGGACTTTTTCAACATATTCTTTGTTAAAAAATAATTTTAACAAGGTTGAAGTCCACATATCTCTGTTTTTCCTTGAAAAATCCTTTGTTCTCAGCTACATAATATCATCGACTAGGAGAAGGGAGTTATGGGACGAAGCAAGCCACACATTATTTGCATGGATAACGCACAGAATAGTTTCCAAAAGTGGATTAACTATAGGGAATAAATTCATAATTGTAAGCATTTTTATAAATTCAACCCAGCAAGCCTTGTATAACACTGAATTCACTCTTTGTTTTAACCATTGGCCATTTTTACATGTGCTTCAGGAGTGGGGGGAGGTGAGGCTTTAATTGAAATGCCTCCGAGTCATTCTAGTTAAAGCACCCAGAACATCTCATGTATCAGCATCCCCATGCTGCAAAAAGGCAACAGGAGCACTTTATCTAAAGCTCAAACAAGCTTTAGGTAAAGCACCTGCAGCCATTTTGAAGCACAGGGACACTGGTACATGGAACATGAAAGTTGGCCGGAGCGTGGCCAGCAGACTTGATTAATTGAGTCTGCTTTGATGCCCTGAAATTACAGTGTGTCAGGGCAGCCTCCCAGCTCATGTATAGGCACCTATTAAGTTCATCTCTCTCATTCTTATTCTTCCCTGGCCTACTTTAAAGTATTCCTAATTATAAATTCCTGAAAATATAGCGAGCCATATGCATTCAATTTCTAAACCTGGCAAAGACTGGATTACAGATCGCATAAGTTTTGCCTTATCCATGAAGTTTCCCGCCCAGGGGAAAAAAATGGTTCTTAAAAAAAAAATACCGATACATGTACATTAATGTCATAAGATTTAATACAGGTTTTGGAAACGTACAAGTTCTTGATTAAGCAGCATACATTAAATGCTTATATCAATGATACCTATACCACTTCTAATTGATAGGTACCATCTTATAAGACTTTCAGTCATTGTGTGACCTATGATAATTGGCTCATTAAAAGAGACACTATAAATAAATACATTATATTTTGTAGCAGGCTTGCCTTTTGGAGCTTGGGTTGAGTCCCAGGCTTGAAATCTTGCTGTTTTGATTGGTGGAGTCCATCTACCAATCAGGAGGCAGCAAGAGGAGTGAAGTCACGCCCCTTTCCTGAGGGGAGGAGGAAAGGAGTTCCCCCCCACAGACCTGATTGAAGATTGCAACACTTAAGTCCAGAAGACTCAGGGGCAGAGCCCTGGAGCATATCAAAGGAGCTGCATGCCCAGCATGAGGGGAACACATCCAGGACAGGGAAGAGAGAAGAGCGGGGCTTAGAAGAGCTCAGGAGAGCTGTTCAACAGGGCAAAGCAGCAGCCCAGAAGCACCTCTAAAGACTTCCATCAGTGGAGAACAGTGGATGGCTCCAGCAGTTAGGCTTTTGGTGTGCAGCATTGTGCATGGTGTCCAGACCCTGGTAGTTGTGTAAGGCGGCTTGGGTCTGCAACCTCTGGCGTGTAGCCAGAGAGACAGTGCACACGCCAGTGCATGGAGTAGGACCTTTGAAGCACTGGGGGGGCTCAGGTCCTCAACCCCCGGAATGAGGCTGGGAGCTCAGTGCAGAAGGCGCGGTGTCACAGAGTCACGGAAGTGTCCTGTGACTGTGAGGGTGATTGGCAGAGCTGCCAATCACCCGGGCAGCTCAGGTGCTGGTTACCAGGGTGACCAGGTGGGTCACATGGCCAGAAGGGGGCAGGGCCAGGCCTTTATAAACAGCTTAGGCCGGAGCCTGCCTAACAGTTCCCTTCTGGCTGCCGCAGGAGCAGGAGCTCTGCGGCGGAGCTGAGTGGCCCGAGTTAAGTGGTTGCAGCCTTACCACACTAACCGGCTGCGATGATGCGGGGAATAGGATCACCCTGACGGGAGGTAGGACTGAGAGCCCTGACAGGGCTTGGAGTTATGGTTAGGCGTATGGAGCCTCTGTGTTTATGTTGCAGCCAGATGGCTTGAGGTTATGTTACAGTTTGCACCGGAGGACCGGGTGAGGCTGTAGGGGAGCAAGGAGGCCTCACGGGGGCTC
>NW_017728909.1:70643938-70646803 GCF_001723895.1 Crocodylus porosus
GGACGCACATAGATACCCCAGTCTGGAATAGGGACAGGAACACCAAGACCGTCCACTAGGGAAACTGGCAGCCTCCACAATATATATATGTCATCAAAGTCGTGGCGGGCGAGAATCTGAGGGTGCTACGTCACCCTAACGTGACGGTAGGGGGTTCACGACCGCCCCTAGCCGCCGCTCCCTCACACGCGGCATGGAGGATCCGAGAGTGGACCAAGCCTGGTGCTGCATGAGACAGCCCAGGCTTCTGGCCCATAGCAAAAGGTTGAGTCCATGGAGGCAAACGTTGCTCAGGCTACTGAGCCAGCACACAGGGCCAAGCCAGAGGCCCCAGAAGTCCTGCATATAGGAGACCTGTTCCAGGGGACAGTGACTCCCCTGAAACCCACTGCAGGCAAGGGAGCAGCTTGGTGCAGAGGATGAGGGCCACCCTCCAGGTCTGGAAGCCATGACTTGCAGGGAAAAGAGGATTCCTACAAGGGAGTGGGAGTCTCCCCTGGTTAGTTAATGGCTCCTCTAAGTGGAGGTCCCACTGGGAGGGCCCCCCTATAGATTGGTTTTCTTGTAGGGCTTGGGAAAAGCCCAAGGGCATTGGGGTATCCCCTTGGGTTTAAGTTTATCTTTGGGGGAAGGAGAAGATGAGGATAGAGGGAGCCATGGAACACCAAACCAAGAACAACCCAGCCAAGGCAGGCAATGAGCACAAGAAATATCCAGGTAAGAGACAGGGGCCCAGATAGTCTGGGGATTGGGGAGGTGGAGCATACACCTCCAGGAGGCCTTAAATGCCTCTACACTAATGCTCATAATATGGGGAACAAGCAGGAGGAACTTGGCCTCCTGCTAGCTAACACAAACCCAGACATAGTGGGGCTCACTGAAATTTGGTGGGATCCAATGCATGACTGGGTGGTAAATATCAAGGGCTATAGGCTATACAGGAGGGATAGAAGAGGGAGGAAGGGTGGGGGTGTGGTGCTCTACATGAAAGAGCAATACACATCCTCAACAAACAGCACTGGGTCAGAGGAGGGGCAGACTGAAGTGCTCTGGGTCCAAATACAAGGGGGTCAGGGGGAAAGGGACTTAATGGTAGGGGTTTACTACAGGCCACCGAACCAGGGGGAAGAGCTGAACCAGGAATTCTCAGGTCAGCTCACGGAGGCAGTTAGGTCAAGGGACGAGGTCATCATGAGTGACATCTGCTGGGAAGAGCAGTCAGCCAGGTCTGACCATTCACGTAGGTTTCTAGCTGAGTTACAGGACCTCCATCTAACCCAGAAGGTGCACAGTCCTACCAGGGGAAATGCCTTGTTGGACCTGGTCCTAGCCACAGGCGACGATCTGGTGAGTGGACTGTGGATTCTTGACCACCTGGGTAATTGCAATCATTGCCTACTGGAATTCACCATCCAGCACAGGGTGTCAAAGGCCTGCAGCAAGGCAACAGCCCTAGACTTCAGGAGGGCAGATTTCAATGAGGTAAGGAGACTAGTCGGGGAGGCACTGAGGTCCCAGAGGGGAGTGGAGTCGGGTGTCCAGGAAGAGTGGTCATTCCTTAAGCAGACGTTCCTTCAAGCCCAAAGGGTGATCTCCCAATGCAGATCAGAGGGGGCAAGAGTGCTCAAAAGCCCACATGGCTCACCAAAAGCATCCAGGAACTTCTCAAAGCTAAAAAGGAGGCATACCCCCAATGGAAGGGAGGGGCCATCACCAAGGAGGATTATACCTTCATTTCTCAAGACTGTAGGGAGGCTGTTAGGAAGGCTAAGGCAGAGATGGAACTGGGACTAGTGACCCAGAGCAAAGATAACAAGATATTTTTTAAATACATAGGGGGTAAAAAGAAGGTACCAGGTAACATAGGACCTCTGCAGGATATGCTAGGAAATCTGGTGGTCACACCAGATGACAAAGCTAACCTCTTTAACAATTTCTTTGCCTCCATCTTTTTGAGCAGGGACCCCGGCATCCCCCACCCACTGGGGTCCCTGATGGACCCAGGGGAGGCACTGCCAGGCCCAGGGTCAGTGAGGACCTAGTCATTGAACTTCTGGAGGGACTGGATGTATTTAAATCAGTAGATCCTGACGATCTCCACCCCAGAGTGCTGAGGGAATTAGCAGAGGCCATTGCGGGACCCCCTAGCACAGTTTTACAAGCACTCATGGTGCTCTGGCGAGGTGCCGAAGGACTGGAAAAGGGCCAATGTGGTCCCCATTTTCAAAAAAGGGAGGAAGGAGAACCCAAGAAACTACAGGCCTGTTAGCCTTACCTTGGTCCTGGGGAAGCCCTTTGAGAAAATGATCCAGGAACACATCTGCGAGGGACCAGCAGGGGAGATTATGCTTACGGGCAACCAACATGGGTTCATTCAAGGCAGGTTGTCACGGAGTCACGTAGGTACCCCGTGACTGTGAGGGTGATTGGCAGGGCTGCCAATCACCCGGGCAGCTCAGGTGCTGGTTACCAGGGCGACCAGGCGGGTCACATGGTCAGAAGGGGGCAGGGCCAGGCCTTTATAAACAGCTTAGGCCGGAGCCTGACTCACAGTTCCCTTCTGGCTGCCGCAGGAGCAGGAGCTCTGCGGCTGATCTGAGTGGCCAGAGTTAGTGGTCGCGGCCTTACCACACTAACCGGCTGCGATGATGCGGGGAACCAGATTGCCCTGACGGGAGGTAGGACTGAGAGCCCTGGTAGGGCTTGGAGTTATGATTAGGCATAAGGAGCCTCGGTGTTTATGTTGCAGCCAGATGGCTTGAGTTTAAGTTACAGTTTGCACCGGAGGACCGGGTGAGGCTGTAGGGGAGCGAGGAGGCCTCACGGGGGCTCCCCAACAGCTTGGGGGTTCCCAGTGCCCAGTAG
>NW_017728909.1:70647628-70652976 GCF_001723895.1 Crocodylus porosus
TTGGAGGCACGCATAGCCCTTAAGGCGGGACGCATATAGATACCCCATGCTGGAATAGGGACAGGAACACCAGTACCGTCCACTAAGGAAACGGGCAGCCTCCATACTATATATATTAGTCATCAAAGTCGTGGCGGGCGAGATTCTGAGGGTGCTACGTTCACCCTAACGTGACGGTAGGGCGTGCTAGGGAGTTCACGGCCGCCCCTAGGCCCCGCACCCTCACACAGGTCCTGTCAGAACAACCTAGTGACCTTCTACAACCAGGTCACAAAATGCGTGGACATAGGTGTCGCAGTGGACGTAGTCTTTCTGGACTTTAGGAAGGCCTTTGATACTGCCTTTCAGCCCATTCTCATTAAAAAATTAGGTGACTGTGACCTCAATGCCTATACAGTCAGATGGGTCTCATATTGGCTGGAGGGCTGCACCCAGAGTGGTGGTGGATGGGTCTTTTTTGACCTGGAGAGATGTGGGCAGAGGGGTCCCTCAGGGCTCGGTCCTCAGGCCCACACTGTTCAACATCTTCATCAGCGACTTGGATGATGGGGTGAAAAGCACCTTATTCATATTCATGGATGACACCAAGATGTGCGGAGAAGTGGGCACACTGGAGGAGAGGGACAGGCTGCAACTAGATCTAGACAGGTTACAAGGGTGGGTGGATAAGAACAGGATTGGGATTCAATACTGACAAGTGCAAGGTACTGCACCTAGGGAGGAAGAACCAGCAGCATACCTACAGGCTGGAGAACTCCCTTCTAGTCAGCACAGAGGCAGAAAAGGATCTTGGTGTCATTACTGATTCCAAAATGAACATGGGCCGCCAATGTGGGGACGCGATCAGGAAGGCCAACCTCAACTTTTCATGCATCCACAGATGCATCTCAAGCAGGTCCAAGGAGGTGATCCTCCTCCTCTATGTGACACTGGTCAGGCTGTAGTTGGAGTACTGAGTCCAGTTCCGGGCACTGCACTTCAGGAGGGATGTGGACAGTATCAAGAGGGTCCAGGGGAGGGCCACTCGCATGACCAGGGGGCAGCAAGGCAGCCCCTACGAGTGGAGACTACAGGACCTGAACCTGTTCACCCTCCACAAGAGAAGGCTGAGGGGATCTGGTAGCCATCTACAAACTGGCCAAGGGGGACCTGCAGGCTATAAAAGAGACCCGGTTCCCCCAAGCACTACCAGGAGTAATGAGGAATAATGGCCATAAGCTGATGGAAAGTAGATTCAGGCTAGATATCAGGAGGCTACTTTAGAGTCAGGGCGGCTAGGATCTGGAACCAACTTCCAAGGGAAGTGGTGCTCGCTTCTACCCTGGGGGTCTTCAAAAGGATGCTTGATAATCACCTACCCGGGGTCGTTTGACCCCAGCATCCTTTCTTGCCCATGGCAGGGGGTCAGACTTGATGATCTGCTCCGGTCTCTTCCAACCCTACCAACTATGAAACGATGGGGTTCTTGCACCATAAGTGGTGTGATGTCATGCCTTATATTTTATGAACTCTCATGTTTGTAAATTAGTAGATAAGTAGAGTCCTAGGGGTCTGCTGGGACCCCCTGTTGCTATTATTTCACTTGTTGTTTATTTTTATTTATTTCTGGCTTATTTATTGTTCACCCATACTTATCTATAGTTTATCTGTTAGTTATCTATGTTTATTTTGGGGTTTATCTGTTTCAGATCAGACACTTACCGGTGACTTACCTGTATCTGGAGTACTGGTATAGGGTTTTATGGCATTTACCTAGAGGGTACTGCTTATATTATTTGTTTAGATATCTTATAAATATAGATATAGTACATATGTTTATATCCATGTTGCTTGTCCTTGTGATAAGTTAATGCGAATACATGTGTATATAGTTAAGTCCCCTGACTGTCCTGGCCTGGTTCTATAGGGATGGAGGGAAACTGAGCAGTCTGCAGTTTCCCCACAGCCTACCTGCCAGCTAACAATCCCCCTCAGTTGGAAAAAGGGAGTATATACCCAGGTTACCTGGGCTACAACTTAAATAGCTCAACTGCTTTCCCAAATCAGGGTCTTTTTGTTGATCTCATGGTAGTAATGTAGTTAGTACCATTTATGTAGGGTGTTCTGATTTACAGTGCCAGAGAAACTGAGGGCCTCTGACACGGTAAGACATTATTCCCTTCTTCAATCTGTTCTTTTTGCCTGCCAGCTGGCCTTTCTCTAGCCTGTGACTTTCATACTTGCCCTGAATGATGTTATTTTTGTTTTGGTTTCTCTTTTCCCCATGTGTCAGCGTGTTTGGCATTTCATGATTGGATCATGGATTTTTTCTCATCTGTAAATAACAATGCTGTCTCATTGATCTCTCAGACAGTCATGGCTATGTAAACTGGTTGGTTTCTTACCAGACATGTTAGGAGGTTCATCCTCCAAAAATAAAACCTTTTTTTTTTTTAATTACTGGTACTGTGGACCATCCTGTGGTCAAGTTACAATGATTGAACCATGTCCTGATTTCCTACCTAGGGCTTCTGCAGATGTCAAGGGGAGTGACCAAAATGCCAAGAGTAACCTGGCCTTTTGCAGACTATATTATGATGTTGTGCCATTTTATGATGTATAAAGCAGGTAAAAACAGCATATTTCCAGTGTAATCCTAGCAGAGTGTAAGTGGATGGTTCAGTGCTGGCCCCCAGCCCAGCCCAAAAACGGGGAGGAAGGTACTGCCAGATTGCACTATGCTTTAAGTTTTTTGAACTGTTGACAGGCAAGGAATCAAGTTAGGGGACCCCTGAGGATACATTAATTTATATCAGGGACTGAACAAGCCCCTAGTTACCTAGGCAATCCAGGGAGTAAAAAAGCTGGCTTGAAGTCATATTTTCTTCCCCCCATCTATTTCTGTGACTGAAGAAGAAACAGAGGAACTAAGAGCACATCATTTCCTTCAGAATATAGGCATTTTCCCAATCCTTTGTAGTTTATTTTGTTTTATTGAATGTAAAATGACAACAATGTAATGCATCCTCCGTATTTTGGTGCCATTAAATGAATGAGGTTTGAAATAAAACAAAACCAAATCCAAAATACTTACACTGCATATAAGTGACATAATGGATATCTCGAGGCATAAGATTTCATTGAGTTATTAGTCTTTCATCCCTCTACCTCCCCTATCTCCTTGTCTTTCTCTGATATCACAAACAAACTCATTATCTATCCTCTTCAACGAATGAAGGATAAAGTGACTTATCAAAATGTCTCTCCCATGATGTTTACTGTTATCAATCAGCAGGCTTTTCTTCCATTTTCTTTGATTTAGATATAAAACCCTTGTTTTGAAAAGACATTATCATTCTCCGTTAGGCCTAAAATGTTCTTTTTACCTATTGTTTGTGAAGAGTTTATTTGTGTTTTTCATGTCTCATGTATTTTTATGTTCCAGGGTATTACTTATCTTTGTAATTTTCTCTTCCTTTTGTGAAAATAAGATTGTGAAAATAAGAAGATGGAAGAAAGCAGAAATGACTGAAGATTTTAAAAGTGAAGTTACACAGTGAAAGCAGCATTTTTATAATGGTAAACAACAACCTCAGAATCACATTCCTCACAACAAAATTATTTTGCCATGGTCCCCCAGAGCTTTACATTCAAGATGAAAGAGGGAAAAAAAAGAGGAAAAGAGGAAGAAAAGGAAGGGTGAGTAGGGATTATGATAAGCAGTTAATGACATCTTGTAACATTAATACCCAAAACAAGCACATTCAGATACTAAGGAAATTACTTGGCTCCTGCACAGCTATGGAACTATATACATAAGCAACAATAACAATAAACCCGGAAGGAAACTTTAACCTAAAGCTACAACCCTTTCTTTAATTTATCCTTTAGGGTCTAATCATTGTTCTTCTCATGGTAGGTAAAAATTATTTGCCATTTGGGGACCTCATCTCAAAACATGGTTGAGTAGCTGAGGTCTCCTCCATTTGTCAAACACAAATTCGGAGTTAAAAAATAATTTTTTAGTGTGCTTCTCAGTTGCTTCAGCTTCGTGTTTCCCTGTTATCTATGCAATTTTGATTCTTCCATTCATCACTCCAGCTCTTGGTTATTACCAATTACAGTGGTACTTAACTCTGCTAGAATCTCAAATCCCGCTTTTTTGTTCATCTTGGTATGTCTCCATGTCCTCTCTGCTCTTCTAATTTTACAAATGATTCTTTTGATGTGCACCATAACTTTATTTGAGAACCATCATCAATTACTTTACATTGATTATTGTCTAATTTGGCTGATTCTGACATCTCATCTGATGATATATGCCGATAACTTTTAAAAGTCTCCTCCATTAATATACACTTAATGGAAAAGAGACAAGTGTAGACAGGATGTCTGAAGATCTTCTTTTATCACACAAAAGCATTGATTAAGCAGGCTGAATTTGAATGCAATAAAATGAAGATTAATCTGTCATAATAACAGTACAATTTTCATCCTCACGGGGCAGGGGTAGGAGTGAATTAAGTGATACCCACATGGCTTTAGCTTCAAAATGACCTTCTGCATTTTAGAATCATTATTTACAGCTTTGTTCATCACTTTTTTTCTACTGAAAGCATACCAGGCAGATTGTCAATAGTTCCATTTAGAACAAAGGAAACCAAACATGTACATTGTGGTGTCAACCCAATGCTAAAAAAAAGTAATAATAATAATACAAATACAGTACTACTATCTAATGTACATCAGTTTCACTCAGTTGTCTTGAGTGGCAAAAAACCTGTACTAGCAAACAGGCAATGCCTCTTTTTACATATTTTTTATCTGATTAAGTGTGCCAAGCCCTATATTTTTAATAAATATATAAAAATTCATATAAAAGCAAAGTTTCTTTAGTCTTTTCTGAATCAGAAAGTTTGGCATAAAAAAGCCAGTTGTCATGGACATGGTTGTTCAGTGGATATTAAAATTCAAATATCAGCATACTAAGATTACTTCTTACCACTGTTTTTCTATAGGCCATTTTCAGTCTATTATTTGTTTGCTATGTCTTTGCAAACATGAGTTTTGGGAATGGCAATACAAACAAGTTACTGAAAAGTATCCTTCACTGAGACACACATATTGAAGGATAAGAGCAGGCAGACAAGCAACATGCAGGGGTTGCTAGTATGGCTACGAAGCTTCAGGTGGTGATTTGATTTGGAGGAGATTAGCCCCAATTTGGTGCCTGAATCTCCAAGGAACCAATTAAAAGGTCCGAATCAATTCAAAGCTCTCCAAAACTTTGAAAAGATTCAGAGAGCTTTGATGATTCAGACAGTCCCTCGTGGCTGCAGCAGGGAGCTGGAGCCAGATTTAGAGCTGGT
>NW_017728909.1:70653116-70699313 GCF_001723895.1 Crocodylus porosus
TGCCTGCCCCAGCTCCTGGTGCTTTTAAAAAAAAGCCCGAACTCACCAGGTGCTGCCCTCTCCACTGCCACATGCTGCATGCCCCCCAACCCTCCTCCACTCCCCAGCCTCCCCATGGCTGCCCCGCCTGCCCCAGCTCCAGACCTTTAAGAAAAAAAAACCCTGAGAAAAACCCTTGGACTCACCAGATCCTGCAGTGGCCTCATGGCTTTGGGAAGGTCATGAAAAAGCCCCCCGTATGGTTCGGGGCAGTGGGGGGCAGCAGGAATTGCCTCCCACCAGGCAAAAACAGTGAGTCTGGGGTTTTCCTCTTTTTTTTTTCTTAAAGGGCCAGAGCTGGGGCAGGCATGGCAGCCACGGGGGGGCTGGGAGAGGGCAGGAGTTGGGGGGCTTGTGCAGAGCCCCCCCATTCAGTGGGGGGCAACAGGGATAACCCTCCACAGCCTGGCAGCACCCACTGATTCAGGTTTTTTTTTTCAAAGTGCCAGGAGCTGAGGCAGGCAGGGCAGCTATTGCTGGGCTGGGAAAGCAGGCAGAGGACAGGCCTGCGTGATTCAGAGATTTGGCAGCAGCTTAATCTCTGAATCATATTCAGCCAAATCAATTCGGGACAGTGATTCAAATCACTGGATCTAATCATTGTCCCACAAATCGGCCGCATCAGAATCCAAAGCGAATACTACCCGCTTTGCATGGACCTAGTAGCTAGCATGCCATAAATTTGCAACCTACTCTACCGCATGCTAACTTGCTCATGTAGCCATAGCTTTATTACATTATGATATTTAACAGTATGAAAGCTGGTCTTTTTTGCTATGTACAGAAAGAAAAGAAAGGTGTGGGGTGAAAAGCATATTATGTCATCCCAGAACGTTTTCAGCATTTTTTTAGACGACTCATCATCTAAATGCATTTAAGCATCCCTTATATTGCTTTTAGGGCATGTAGACAGACAGCCTGCAATAAGATAGAACACAAATATTATCAGAATATATACTTCACAGGGAGCCTGCAGCTGGTGCCATGGCAGTGGAGCCACTCATGAGCTTCTCACAAAAGCTCTCCAATCAAATTCACAGTGCAGATACCCACAAACTGGTTCTGGGAAAATGGAGTCCTTAATCTCTTTAGAGAAATTCAATCCAGAGCAGAAAGGCTCACCTAACACATTATTCATCTCCTCTGCACACCCTATGAATTTCTCCCCTAGCAAAGAGCGTTTGGACACGGCTCCAAACTCTCACCGCTTTCTCACCACTTAAGTCCCTGCCTCCACAGAGTGTCAGCTGCCAAAGGAACAGATGAGCCCTCCAAGTTGACCCAGCTGAGGTCAGAGAAGAGAGAAGCTTTCCCAATAGCCACCCATTTGGCAAATAAGCTGGGGACTGATGCTAAGGCCTCCACCGAATGAAACAAACAAGCTTCTACCACTTGAGCTAAGGCCTTGAGCCAAGCCTCTGTAGTTGAATGTTATAACAAGTCATATCCTCTATGGATCAGGGCAGAGAGGAACTGGTAACTCACTCAGCAGTGGGTTATGCTATGAGGATGGGTCAGACAGGTTTAGATGGAGAAGCTGCAAAACAAGTATTTCTGTAAATCCAGTGATCTTAACGTTTCATACAGGAGATAACTGTACTATTGATGTCACAGGCTGATGGCCATTTAATGGAAAGCTACAATGCAGCTTCTCAGAGCAAGATTTCACCTTTTTTATCCCATTCCATATATAGTAATTTCATCCTTATCTAAACCAGATTTATGGGCTTTGCAATGGTAAAGCACATTAAGTGGTACATAAAGCTTTATGTAGCTGTACCAAATCTTAAATGAATTTTTACCTTTTTCCATGGAGCACACATACAGGTGTGTGTGTGTGTGTGTGTGCACGCACACCCCCCCCCCTCAAAAAGTAGAGGCATAATTTCACTCTGCATTTTGCATAAATGTGTCTAATTACACAAAGAACCTGATACAGAAGGTCTCTAATTAGAATGAGCATTGCTTCAAAACCTGCTTAGAAAAACATGAGGATACAGTGACATGGCATCTACTGCAAAAAACAGCCCAGGGATAATTACTTGAAGAAAAATAAAGCAGTACCTTCGTGTGTATGACTTATATGACTCATCATCTCATCCTGCATCGTCTTACTAACTACCCTTCACAAAAAAGGAAAGGAGGATGTTTAAAAAAAAAAAAATCATTTCCTTCAATATACTCCAATCTACGCACTCTTAAACCAGATATATAGATTCACAGTTGGGCCAGGTATAGGATTGTTGTACATTGCAGATTGAATCCCTTTTGAATTCTTGGAACATTACTATTAACTCTTCCAATTATAGTTTTCTACTTGTATCTGAGAAGGACGTAACATATAATTTCATACATAAAATATCATTTCCATGCACTTCCTTTATATTGTATTATATTAATTAAAAAACCCTGCATCATGTTACAGGAACGATTAATTTCCCATCTAATTTCCAATATGCCAAACAGGCAATTTGGTCCTGAAGTTAAAGGATTAAAATCATTCAGGTCATGACCAAAAATAGAAAAGAAAATGGAAATCTACATTGGGTCACTCTTTGGTAATGTTTAAATATGCATAAACTTTGTCTGAAACCTTTGTCGTCTATACTGAATGCAATGACAAACAGGGAGTTGAGTGTCGCTTTATCCCTTATTTAAATACACAAAGTGCTTATGCAGGACAGGACAACAAAGTCAGATGTCTAGCCCTGAAAAGAAGTATTTTATGTATGCAAATAAATCTGCATAGTATTTGGTGCCTTACACCAGACCGTATTCTGACTTCTCTTATACCATTTTTAAACTGACATAACACTACTAACTTCAGTGGAATTACTCCTAATCTACTTTGGAGTAAGTGAGAGCAGAGTCAGGTCTGCTTTGCTTATACAGATAGAAAGATCCTTTGAGGCTTCCAATTAATCCATGTGCGGGTAGGGGCAGAAACTTTGAGGCTGTGCCCTGGACAATAGTTTACATTATAGCAAATTTGGGGGAATACACATATATTTAATCCTCTATGCTAGGAACGGACTTCTTTTTAAGCAAGCCTCAGCAGTATCGCATGTAAAAACTTGCCATCAATATAGGGGGTTTTCTCCATAGATTTCCCACAATTTGCGAAGAAAATCTCTATTATGGCTGAACAGTGACAAAGCAAAGAATGAGGAATTTTACCTGTATTGTTATTCATTTGTTCGCTTTCACAGGAACCAGCCTGCTTCATTACTTGATTTATATATTTATGTATTTATCTCAATTTATTTGAAAGCCCCAATCCACTGCTTGAGGACTTTTATGATGGTTCACTAATACACTATCAAAAATAAAACACACATAAAACAAAATTGACATTTACCTACTCCAGTGATGAGAACTATAATAACCAAACATCCATTCACCCTAAATCTCCCATATAACCACATCCAAAATCATTTAGGCACCAAATTCTTGGTTGAGAACCTGACCCTAGAGATTCATTTGCTCAAAGCAACCTTCAACGAGAACAAACAGGTAGGCCTGCAGTGCAGCACACAGAATTGATCATATGTACTGTTAGTATGAAACTGCATTGAAAAGTAGGTATCCCTATCTTTTAGTTTCCAGATGGTCTAAATGAGATGTAACTTCAAGTATAACACACTACTGGGGCCAGATCCTCAGTTGGAGTAAATCCTCATAGTTCCCTCAGATCATACCAGGCAAGTATCTGAATATTTATATCTAAATGTAATACATTATTTAAATTTTAAATAAAGGAATATTGTATTTAAATGGCATCCAGTTCTACAGCTCTTACTCCTGAGAGTAATCTTAATTTCTGCAGTTGCTTCCACTAACAACTGACTTACAAAAGTAAATGGTACTCTAAGCAGATTTGGCTCAGGGTGACATTTGTACTTAGAACTAAATGGGTCACACTCACATCCAGCATTCTGAAATACTGTGGTTCCCCATAATATGTGGAGCAATGGCCACGAGCCAAAGTATAGCATCACACTAATCACTAGTTATTCTTTTTACTGCACAGCTAAAGCAATCTTTGATATCCATTTTCTGTTTTGAATAAAATAGTGTGGCTACTACTCATACCAAAAAGCCAGAGCCAAACCTGCCACAAGCCCCAAATTCTGGCAGCTTGCTTTAGAGTGACTGCTGCCTTTATTTCCCCTGAATCACTGCTTTTTTTTCTATATTACCCTTTTTATTGATGGTTCCAGTTTTAATGAGTAGGGTGACTCATCCAGTGTTTGAGCCATTATAATATCAAATTTTGGAAGAGGAAGGTAAGAATTTGTTTTTAACTTGTGTACACTAGGGATCATTTTTGTCCTTGATGTTTATATGTTTTATTTCCCTTAGCTTTAATGGTAATTACATATGCCCACTAGAAGGAAGATAGACCTCAAAAAAAATCACTGAACAATCTGAGAGCTGTAGCTCTGTAACATATGCAGCTAATTGTTATCTTTTTACTACAAGCAAACTACTTAGTACTGCCTGTAATACAGAAAATTAAAGACTATATATAAAGAGAGGATATGCAAAAGCCACCCACTACTGTAATAAAGGAAGTGCGATTAATCATTACATGTGCTGCCAGAGAAAGATTTGCTTGTGGTAATTATAGAAAAATATAACCTTCCATGGACAGAAAGAAGGAGAGAAAGAAAAACGAGAATAAAAATAAATGGCAAGGCACTGCAGCCGCAGGAATACAGTTGCTGAGCCTTTAACAAGTTATCAAAGTGCCCTCCCTGACTGCTTACTCCAATCCTTCCTAATCAGTTGTTTTTTATTTATTTATTTCCTTTCGTATGGAATGATACTTGCTATCAAGGGCAGCAGGCGCAGCAGAAAACCTTCTGTAAATAATAAATGTCCTTCCATCCTGACAGATCTCTTCTTGAAAATAAATAAATAGAAACGTTGACTGACAAAAACATATTTGGCCAAGGTTCTTCCCCCCACCCGCCACCCCCCCATGTTATCTGTTGCTAGCTTTGATTCTCTTGTTTCTTGATGCCTTTTCCTCCAGTCGAAATAAAACAAGTCTAGCCATTGTCCTTTTGTTTGATTGTATACTGTGTGTGTGTATAGTAGTAGGTAGAAGAAAGGGCTGTTGAATTTTTAATGCTTTTGATGTTTTGTTTGGTTTCAGTTTCTACCCATGGATACCTTCTCCCTGTTTTTCTCAGCAGTAGAGCAAATAATTGTACCCAGTTTCTCTTGGTTCCCATATTTTTACATAAAAATAGAAAAAATATATATATTTCTGCTGAGCTAAATTTAAAGCCCAGGTGTTTGCCTGCGTAATGGGTGTAAAGAGCCCCTGTACTCCTCTTTGCAGACTATGTGAATTGACAAGGGAAGGGAGAAGGCTGCCATTCCCCATTTCATGAAGATGAATGGGATATGGGTGGTAGGCAGTATACATGCCCTTTTTGCTGTCACTTACTTCCAGCCTGAAAAGAGGACCAGGATACAATCCCCAAGGAACAAGATATGTTCTGCTTTGCTCATCAGCTAACACATCTACAAACTGGTTCTTTTTACAGCTGGATTGCATAGTTGCAGTCCAGCAGAGCAGCCCATTGGGCTTTTCAAACATTAAGGCCCAGACTGATACAATTACTTGCACTGAGTAACAGTCTACTTCAAGACTAGACCTAATGGTTTTAAATAGAATTAATTCTGGACAAAGACAGTTATCCATCATGAATAAACCATTTCCAATTTATTGCTAAATAATTAATCTGCACAATACCTCTGCTATGTAGCTAACAATTTTGTAGATGAACAAACAGAAGTAAGGAGACTTGAGCGAGTTGTCAAAGAACCCAAAGGGACTTGCAATGGTTTAATTCCATATTTATACATTGGATACTCTCTAGCCACATAAGCAATTAAAACTATTGTGAACATATGTTCATTTAAGTGAACACAATTTGAAAAGAAATTATATCTGAAATGACAACCCTTCTCCCATGAAACACCCCACTCTCAACCTTTCAGAAAAACCATGATAAAGAGAGGACTCTTGCAACCTACTCGGAAGAAGAACAAACATGGACTTTGTCAAAACAAAGCAAAAGCAAATCCCAGATAAAGGCCAACTAGTGAAAACTTTCTCCCTAGAGGTCCCACATACATATAAAACTAGAAGCTAGTAGTTCAGCTCTCCATTGATCTCAGTGTACTGGGTTAAATCATGAAGGAAGAGATGAGTATTCTTTTAAGTTATCCAGAGTACAAACCACAAAGGTTTTCATAGATCAAAATCAATGCTGCCCCTAAACAAACTAGAAGTATATACAATTTGTGAATTACAGAGGTTGTTATTCTTCATGGGAGTAACACTCCTGAGAACTACATACTACTGTAGATACCTGATCCAAAGTCTGTAGCTACATGAAAGATTCAGTGGGTCTTGGATTAGGTCTAACCTGAGTGCCCTACAGTTATCGCCTCTCTCCACTGCATAAATATAATTCTCCCATTTTCCTTCCCACAGTTTCCCCACAACTTCATTCTCAAAGTGTCTTGATCAGAATGAGCTGCAAGCAAGCACTTCATAGGAGGAGAGAAGGTTAATGAGAACTCAAGATTTCAGTGAAAAAAACCCCTTAAATTGTAACAAATCAGCTCTAGTCATGTTATTTATTATATATTCAGATTTAGTTAAAACCCATCTTTTCCCTTAATTCTGTGCAAATCATTATGGAGCAAGTCCTAGTCATTTGTCCAAGGAAAAGGAGTATATATGCATCCTCTCCAGTCTTTAAGAAACTCAAACTGAGGTAGCTTAATGGTACCAAGAAGCCTTTGTCCTCAGGTACTTCACGGACTCTCTTTCCCCCCAATTCCTTCAGCCACATGACAAACATGGTACTCCCACCATATTCTGAGCTTTGTTTTCTCCTTGCAGGAGAACAAGACATTTGCCCTGAGTCCTTAATTAGAAACTGCTAATGTCACCCTATAAAATAGCTGAAATGTAAACCTTCGAAGGAAAAACCTTTGAAAAAGCAAAGACTCTCATGTTTCAGAGTTCTCTTTTACAAGTCACAACTCTGTACTGAGGTTCCCTAACTAGTGGATGGTCTGTTTATCAAGGGAGGTTCATAGGCACCTTTCATCTGCAGGAAAAAGTGAAAATAAAGCAGACAAAATGGAAAGTCACAGTGCTAGTTTCAGGGAATTTCAGTGTTTTAATTTTCCCTAAGTTAAACAAGGTGTGTGAAAAACGTGGTTTATGAAACAAGGTATGTGACAACTATTGTCTTTCTGTAAGTTACATTGTCTTCGTGTTACTTGTCATTTCATGTCTTCATTTAAGTATCACTGAAATAAAGTATGAAATCATAAGCCTATGTACTCTTCAATGTCATTTTAAAGATATGTCCCCCCAATAATGGTTGCATATGCAAACAGTGCATTGCACATGCATTATTGACAAGAAGGATAATACAAAGCCAATTTCCTCTCTCCCTGTTGTATTCAAATGATATCCACAGAGTTACTGAGGGATAAGACTCTTAGTAGGAAGCTGACTGATCATGGGTGATCTTGGCAGGCATCAGGCCTGAGTTTGACATTGGATGTGTGTCTGTGAATTAGAAATTCTTAGCAGTAACAAAAGAATACAAGTTGACGGATACTCAGTATGAAGTGACTCAGGGTCATGGCTTAAGACCAAAAAAAAAGGTAAAGCAAGGTTTCTACATGTTTGCTATACTCCTCAATGCAGCTACAGAGGCCAAGTCCCAAGAGGCAGAAGCATAATTTCAACCATGATTGTGTTTCCTGAACTCAAATATCAAGTGGCATGTTGAGGTTTACTTCAGTAAACTCAACTCTGCCAAGTTCATTCAGGTTGTACTTTCTATGGAGCCACTTACCCACTCCTGTTGCTAACTTTCTTTTGTCGAGTTTCAGTCTAAGTCTTTAAAAGAGTAGAGTACAACACAGTTTAGGAGTTATTACACTCAAGTATTATATTATTTATGTCTTTAAAGGATAGAAACAAACATTGACCATACAAGAAAACCCACACTTTATGTAGAAAGTTTGTTACAGTATAAGGACTTCTTTTTTGGCCTTTGTCATCAGGCAAACATTCTGCACAATAAGCATTTGAAGAAGTAGAACACTATTTTATAATCAGCTAGCTGTTGACGTAGTAGAGGAAACACAAATTCTCTCTCAGGCAACTAATAAAGGACAGAGGACCTTAAAAACCAGCCCTGAATGGTATTGCTTTTGGAATGCAGACCCAGCACAGGTAAATGATGGCTAGACAAGAGGCCACACACCTGGATCATTAGTTTGCCCTGAAGGTAAAACTAGCAAGGGACAGAAAAAAACAAAAAACAAAAAAAGCCCTATGTGGCAGATAAGAGCTGTCAGTAGACAGATGATAGCGCAGTAAAATAAGGAACATGAAAGTTACAAAGAGCAACAAATAGCCAAATTACTTGTAGAGAGCTGTCATTAGGCTTCTGGAACACTACTGTAGAGTTAAAAGAAAGCCTATAAATAATTTATGGTTTAGCTGTTCAACATATTCAGGAAAGTTTATACAGCCTGTTACATTACAGAACACACTTTTAGAATAACCTCCAAGCAGCCTTTAAGTTTTTCCCATGGTTCAAATCTGAGCAAAGCAGATTTTTGAGGCATCCAAACACATATGCAAAATGTAAAAGCATAAGTTTAAAAGCCATTTTAAAAATCTGACACTATGACACATTTTCTTATTGCACACTGGGTGTGTCTACATGAGACACTACTCGCTAAACTTAATGTGCTGCCACAATGGTGCATTAATGAACAGGTAGATGCACCCACTGATATGTATGGAAGAGCTGAGAATTTAACCAAGATTTCCTAAAGTACAGTGCTTTAACTAGTTGGATCTCGTTTCCTTCTTTTTCTAAACAATGCATTTTTAACAATTTGCAAAAAGATGATCCTTTGGCAATTTGTACGGAAAGACTTCCTTTCCACTGTCTGAAGTGAAAAAAGAGTAGATGGTAGAGCCTGTCAGAAAGGAATTTGACAGGCTCCACCTGCATCTTCCTAAGGATATTAGTATTATGTGTGAGATAATAAAGCAAGGGAGTTGCAAGCTAAGAGACAATTATAATTTTATTTATTTAAAAAAAGAGATTAACCTAGGAAGCAAAGAGCAGAAGCAATTCAGAAGCAAAGATGCTATACATCTTTGGAAAGGTCTGTCTTATTACATTATTTCTCTGACAAACCTCATAATGATAACTTATCTGAATTTGTTACAATGTTATCTCTTAATTTCAAGTCATTTGATTTTGTGTTCTGAAACTGCTTCCCTGAAAGGCTTCACAAGAACATTAAATCAATAAATGTCAACACCTCATACAAAATGGAGATGATTTATATCTCTACTTGGTATAAAAAGATAATTGCATGGAAATCTGATGGGTACAAACTATGTCTCAAGGTAACTAGATCAGTCAGTAACAATGTTATATACAGTTCAAAGGGTAAACAAAAAGCCAAAGGCACAAATTTTATAGCTGGGCCTTGATAAGAAATTGGTTGTGCATATGTGATTTGTTGTTATTGTTAATATGGTCCTGAAAGTGTAGTTAATAATTTCTCATAAAGTAGATCCATTTTCTGAAATCTAATGGTATTGAAAAGGTACTTTAGATTTTAAAATACCTTCCTACAGTGTTTGAAATGTGAACTGTGATTTTGCAGCTCAGTGCCCAGCACACAGGTGCTATGAAGGAAACCCCCATACCCATTCCTCATACAGTCTGTCTGCCTGTCTATACTATACTGATCTGCAGAATGTTTGAGCATTACTAAAATTCAAGTAGATCAACCTATATGTATATGTGATATTATATGATATCTGCATCCTCCTTTCATTTTCCTAAAATACAACTTGCTGTCTACAGCTTATATTTTCACTTTGTATACTTCCCCTAATATACATAATTACTATTTATAAAAAAGGAGTAATTAGTGAGAAAAAGCTACTGTGGAAAGCTTATCCTTATATTTTCGTCCTGAAGAAAATTCTAATTTCTTATGGAAGTGAATGTCATGTGATAGGCCAGTGGCTGAGCCCCTTGAAGCCTCTTAATAACAAGCTTCCCTTCTCTCACCCTATTATTGTTGTCAGTGACTTCATTCCTGATCACAGGGATCCTGATTTTCTGTTTAAAACTCACAAATTCTCTAATAAAAACTGCAGATTCTCTGATTTAAAACCCCCAAATCTGTGATTAAAATGAAATGCCACTATATATATACAGTGGCATTTCATTTTAATCATGGATTTTATATATTAAAAATAATACAGGACTCCCATATAACCACATCCCAAATCACTTAGGCACCAGATTCTTAGTTGAGAATCTGACTCTAGAGATGTATTTGCTCAAAGCAACCTTCAACCAGAACTAACAGGTAGGCCATATATAAAGAAAGAGGTATCACTTGAATACAATGTTTTATTGATACATTTACAATTTTAGAGGAATTTGGAAGCCTACCAATGCCTCAACCTCTATAGTAAAATAAATTCTATATACCTATGAAATTTGGTATTTGATTTTGGGTTTTTTATTCCAGAAAATCAGAGCTCCCCCTGCCACCTTTGATATGGGTCCAGCTATGGCTGTCCCCCCACACTGCTTTGTGGTGCTGAGCCTAATATACCAGTGTCCTGCCCCTGCCATTGCTACTCACTCCCAAACCACACCTCTTCAGCCCTGTTGGTACACCTCACTCCCCACCCACAGCCCCTCACCTTCCCAGCCCGGAGACGGCCCCCAGCTGCCCAGGTTAGAGGGCCTGGGACCCAGGTCTGCAGTCCTCAGCCCCCCGCAGCAGTGCCTGAACCCTGGCTGCTGCCTTCAGGAAGTGGCAGCTGCTGAGGCCCCAGTGGGGAGCAGAGCACAGAGCCCAGCTCCCTCTTCCCCATGGGAGGCACAGCTGGAGCGAAGCCCATCATGGAGGGGCAGATGTGGGCTGCTTGCTGCCGGCTCGGGGCTCTCCGCTCTGCTGCCATCCTGCTGGGGCCTCTGTGGCCCAGCGGGCAGAAACCCAGCACAACAGGGCAGAGCAGGGCCAAGCAGAGAAGCTCGATGTTACCGCCACGAGGCCCCATGCGGCTATGGCAAGGTGCCCTCTGTCTGCCCAATCATATGCACATCAGTGTGGGTTTGTGCCCCCTGCTGCTGCCGGGTAGGCAGGTGGCACCTCATCATGGTAGAATGGGGCTCATAGCAGTGGCATGGAGCTTCCCTGCCTGGTCCTACTCTGCCCTACTGCAGTGGGTCCCACCTGCTGGGCCATGGAGGCCCTAGGGAGAGGGCAGGATGGAACCTGAGCCCACAGTGGGCAGCCTGCACTCACCCCCACCTCATGCACAAATCTTGGGGGGGTACATGCCCACCATGCCCCCTGGGAGTGCACACAGTGGCAGGAAGCCAGCCCTTCCATGGCACCCCAGGCAAGCAACCCTGTCCTGCTCCCTCCTGGGCCCTGTGGCTGCACATGACGGGGAACCTGGGCTGCCCGGCAGCCCCAGGCTCAGGTCTACCCAAGTCTCTCCCTCCCTCGCTATGAGGGCCTCCATTCTACCCCCTGCCCAGAGTTACCTGTGGGAGCTGCTCTCCAGGCTGTGTGGCAGCCTTGTGCATGTGTATGTGCACACATGCACACGGTATCACCTGCCTGACCACCTTTCTCCCACTCCCCCCCAGCTCCTCGCAGACTGAAACTCTGCCAGCCTGCAAGGGGAAACCCACCTTAACCCACATTTTTCTCCTTAAAGAGACAATCCAGGTTTTTCCATTACAAATGGAAAACCTGGTTCACTGCTGATCACCACACTTTCCATGATAGATGCTGATAGAGGAAAGAGATATTGTGTCTGAGATGGCCTAATTCTAGCATGGTGAGGGCTTTGCAACGAACATCCGGGTAATGTGTGGCATAGCAGACCTTATTCTTGGTATAAATGTGAGAAAGTCTGAAGGCTGTTCTATTGCTGCCAGTGACTTCCAGGGGCTGTGTGAGACAGCCCATACACACACTTTTTGCAGCTATGTGGATGGCTTGACGTGAGAGTTTGTATGGATGGTTCTAACGTAGTAAAATTTGTTTAGACAGGATGAATCCTCAAGAATCCAGTTAAGCTTCCTTTAGAACTGCTGTACACCACAGAGCCCTCTTGAAAAATCAGTGCTATGACAACCAAATTTAGGGCAAAAACTGTACTCACGCTTCCATGAATGCAACTCATTTAAGGTCAATTTGATTTTACAGGCAGAATTGATTGCAGATTTTTGCCTTGAAGGCCAAGCAATATACAGTTAAAAATAAATAAGTAAACAAATGCATACATACATACATAAAAAGAACCCAAGTCTTAATATAGAAATTTGACAAATAAAGTTTCAGCCAAGTAATATAAGTACCGTAAAAACATATATAAAATCAAGGATAGTTTTATAGTGTTGCTTCTTTTAGCATTCATGTTTTTTGTGCCACACTGAAGTGCATATGATTAGATATTATGAGAGTCTATAAATAAAATAATAAAATATAGTTTGGGAGTTTAACCTGAAATAATGGGATTCCTTTCCTGAGCAGCTTCAAAACAAACAAAAAGAATAGCTATGTGCTAGAAATGAATCATCACACACATGGATTTGGCAGTAGGTGTTTGTGAACACAACCAGCAGAAGATTTTGAAGCATTAAATCACACAGCTCATTAAATCTCCTCAATACTGCTATCATTTACTACAACCTCCAGATGGAAAGTTAAGGAGGAAGAAGAGGCAAGTTGCCTAATTAAAGGAGCCTGGAGGATTAGTTTTTTTTGAGAAGTTAAATTTCTCAGCATGTTCCATATTATATCCCTTCAGCGACAGTCACATGCCGAGTTTCTTTCAGAACACACTGACCCTGTGTTCCTTATTCAGTTATCAGTCAGACCTAATCAAGGACACTCCAGTTGGATTCGATACAACTTGGCTACATGTGTGCAAGACAAGGGTAGAATTGTATATTTTGCTAAAATATGAAAAACTGATCCAAACCACCTTCTCCGTTGGAAGTTTCCCTCACTTCCCAAGCATTCTGTTTTTCTTTTTCCTAAAATAATTTTTAGTATTCCAGCCAAGACTTTTCTTCAGTGTGGTCTTTTTAAAACCTTCCATAAGCCCCTGATGTTGCAATGTTTCCAGGCTACTTCTGCATCAGAATTCATTGGAAATTTGGAACTTCCTTAAAGATTCAACAGGACATTACAATAGAAAATAACCTGAAATACATGCAGCAAATACTATAAAAGAACATTGTGTGCTTTGATACTGGAACTCAGCATCTGAAAAGTTAGCTTTCCACTGAGTTCTTACAACATTAGATGGATAGGTCTAAAAATATAACCTAACAATATACACAAGGGACCTACCTGAGTGCCTGAATGTCACTTGAGATGCCCAATTTTAAAATTTATATTCTAAAATCCCCATGAAACCTTTGAATGTAGGAACCTTAATCCCATACGTGCCTAAATTTCTGCCCCTACCTACACATGCATAAACGAGCCTGTGATAGTCTTATACTGTTTCGCATCATCTCAAGCCTAAAGCCCAGATTCACAAAACAGGCATTCCCTCTCCTACTGGGCTTCATCCCATAGATACACTCTGAATATGCTGACCCCACACAAAATAAAAACCACCAAAATAGCTGCCAGCACTTTTCCTTTTACCTGAATGATAGTATTCACAACCCTTCTCTGAGTAATTCAGAACAGGAACTTGCACAGTGATCCCCATCTTTCAGACGTTATTACCATGGGGCAATAAGGTAATTAGCTCTCTCACTCTCTCCTCATGAAGCACATAAATAATTGAAATGTTTATGAGGGCAGGGACCAACTCTCTAGACAAAGCTGTAGAATTCTTCTCTCTCATGCCTGCTAGTTTAGGTTTTGCAAAAATCAGCCTTACACCCTCCCCCCACTTTTGAATCAACACCAAATGTTTAGGCTCAGAAACAATAAAGGATTTAAATAACTTGATTTACTTTTATTTTATAGTTTTCCAGGCACTTCATTTCCTGTTGTGGCATATTCCAAGAAACACCCAGTGCTTACCAGTGCTGAGCACCAGGGTGCTTAGTTCACAGCTTAGCCAGAGATCCCAAAATGGGGCAAGCACCTGCATATGTCTTCTGCAGGGCTGAACCTGCAGGTATGTCCAGAGCAAGTCTAATGCCTAACATCTGTAAATCCCCAGTCCAAGTAGGCTGGATGCAGGTTCTCTATAGGTAGAGGAGCTGCATGGCATCTCTATAAAAAGATAATGATGGATTTGGAAAAATATGAAGATAGTCACAGATATCCAGCCTGAGAAAGAGAGACAGTTGTGGGAAGAGAGTGTATCAGTGGGTAGGCCACACTTATTTCCCATCCAGAGAGGCATTGCCCAAACCTTCTTATCCAATTATCCTCCACGCAGTGTGGCCTTATATCTTTATCCTGACTCTTTTTCCCCGCTGCACAGGTGGTAAAGGTTAACCAAACCAAGCCTTTTCACTCCTATAGTGCAAAGAAGTTAACAGGCCAAGGAAAGAATACGCTTGGTCCTACAAAAGTAATAAGTAGCAGAGAAAGCATTTAGTGTCCTAAAGCTCTGATAGAAGCATTTCTATCGATCCAACGGGGCACTAGAACACAGTCCCAAAAAAGATCAACAAGATATACTTGCATGCTTTATCCTCAATATGTAGCAATGTCTTTCAGCCTCCATCTGAGAGCAAATGAAAGAGATGTGGAGTTGAAGTAGAATGAGGATAAGAAAAGGAGGAAGAAAGAGGTGCTAACAGAGGCTACAGAAGTCTTATGGAGGCATCCGCAACAAGCAGGTGCTCTCATGCAACTCTCAGCATTGGTCTGGGGATGGATAATCAGACTGCCTTCTGCAAGGCATTCTGAGTTGCTACAAGAACGTGCAGGTTACTTTTTTCACATCTAAAAATTGATCACTTCTGATACACTAAAGACAGGACAAAACAACATCAGTGGATGCGATGTGTAAACAAACATCCAGAATTTGATCCCAGTCTAACCATAGTGAAAGGAAGCAAAGGGGTGATGAGCAGTTGCTGTGTGACTGGTCTCCTGGTCACCTACACCTACTTATGCTGCTATCAGAAAGTGGACTTTTGCCAGTCAAGATGACATCAGAATCAGGCCCACTGTGTTTTTGGCCGAAATTGACACCTGATAAACACACCGTTTATGTTTGTAACCCTGGGCGCGACACTACACGCACCCTCACCTGAATAGTGGGATCCTGGGGTACCCGGTAGCCAGTACCCCTGCCCAGCCCCCCTGGGAAGCTGCTGCAGTACCCTTGAGCAGAGAGCCTCCCTTTACAATCAAGCACCCTTGCAGACAATTCTCAGAATATTTATAAGATTTAATTATTTACAACATAACAAATAACCATTAAATAAACACACTGATATACCCACTAATAAACCCTCAAGAACTTATTTACACAGTCTCTCACTTGCACAGGTGTACTGGGAATCCCATGTGCATTGCCCCTGGCAGGGTGTCTCAGGGAGCAGAGCTGTCTGTGTCCCTGCACGTGGTCTGTGGACACTCCCTGGTGCTGGTGTCCGTCTCTGTGCTCCTGGGGTCTGCGGGCAGCAAGGATCTCCAGGCATCGGATGGTGGCTCCTGCTCTACAGTCCCTGCCAAACAGCCTTCCCCTGCTTTTGACCCCCATCCCTAGTTCAGCAGGGAGCAGTGTCTGAGCTGCAGACTGTAGCAACTCTCCTGTCCCACACAGCCTCACAGCCCAGCAAAACACAACCTCTCCCTGGGCTTTGCCTGCCCCTGGAACTCCTCACCCATCAGGGAAAACAGGGCAGACTCCAACCCCCGCTTCCCCCCTGCCCCCAGCTCTGCTGGGCTCACCCAGCCAGTCACCAGGCTGCAGGCAGGTCTTTCCTTGCTTGGAGTCTACCCACAATCAGCCGCCCTCTGAACCTGCCTCCGCAGGCTCCGGGGCTGGAGAGAGGAACTGGATACTGTATCTCATCCCATTTCTGCTGCTTCACAGGGCATTCCTAGGGGCACTCCTAGGGGCTCTCCGAGAGACCACTGTGTTGAGACTCTGTCTCCGGCCTTCAGCCTGCCCTCCGCCCCACTCTCTCTCTCGTTCCCTCCCCGCGGGAAAACTGCTCCCCCCTTTTATCCAAGGCCCTCAGCCAATCCCAGCCCAAGGCCCTTCCCGGGCTTTTGCTAACGGCTCTATTTCAGAACTTTGATGGGGTTACCTCACCCCTCCCACTTCCAACAGGGCCGCCTCCAAAATAGCTTCACTTGCCCTCAGAGCCTACAGTGTCCCCGCTTGGACAAACTCTTGTCTCTCTGCTGGGCACCCCTTCCCATTCTTTCAGGTGGGTCCATTTTTTAAATACTGCTACATGTTCATATTGCTGCAGGGACCTATTTTAAGGAGAATATGCTATCCTATTTTGATTACAACTCAGATAATGACCTGAATAGCATGGATATATGCAGGTCATTGAACAGCAAATAAGCAACTCTGAAATCTATACAGCATTTCTTCTCATACCATATCATCACAGGCCTCTTTACAGGGCAGAGAAATGGAGAGGGGTCTTTCTAAATGAGAAGCTGTTTGGGTGTACAATGAGAAGACTTTTTTTCTTTTAATCTTCCCTTAAGTTACCTTTTGAACTGTGTTTTCATGTAATAATTCTATAATGGTAGTAAATTGCAGACAGAGTAAGAAAGCACCTTCAATACAGATTTGATTAAAATCATTCAGAGGGCTCTGCCAAAGAGACCAGTTGAGATTGTCTTTAACCTACACTCTAAGGTGTCTGCTTGAAATGCACAAAGATACAAATATGCTTCTCATGTCCATAAGATGGGCATTTTAATAGTATTTGAAAATGATGAATTATTAATCACAAGTGAAGTATGGTAAGTCTTTAATTGTGAAATGGATGTTACAATTCCAGGTACAATAGCTGCATTATGTTTTTTACAATAAAAACAATATTGCATCAGTTTCACTCTCATACATTAGTGCTATTTGTTATGCTGAATATGAGAATTCTGAAAGTACTTGAATGCATACTAGATAATTAAGAGTTGACATTCAAAGCTTTATCTTTTACTGTTTTGCTCAACCTGTTGCCAATTGATTCCCCTAGTTATCTTTGCCATTTAAATCTGACCAGCTAAAGCACAGAAAGATGTATTTCACAGGGAATAATTATGCGTGGATGCTCAACACAAATCTTATTTGGTGCAGTATGTATTATATGCAGCAACTGTTAAATTCATATATGTTCTTTGTTGGCGTATCTCAGTGTGTTAAAAACATTCAGGTTAATGCCTCATTCTGTGAGTTTCTAAGCATTATGTTCATGGGAGTTGAGGATCCTCAGAAAGTACAGATCCTTAGCCAGGAAGAGCATACTTAAGCCTGATTTTCTTAAAAGCGAAGAATGTACAGAAGCGCAGAGACCATCTGTCCATTACATATGCCTTTAAGAGGTTACTTAGGCAGCTGAACAAGAATTTAGGAGCAAAATTTATCCATCCAGTTTTGAGATCCAAGATCTTGTGCAGGGTTCTCTAGAACCAGGAAATAAAACTGTAACTATGTACTGTGCTGCAGTCACCTAGAGGAGTGTGCAGTAAAATACTGCACTAATCTGGGCCTGCACTGAATTGAACACTAGTGAACCTGAGAATCAGCCCCAGACTACAAGTGAGGAAGAACCTTTTAGGTGCTTACTCTGTGGCCTTAGTGGACAGCAGTGGGAGTAAAAGATTTGATGACAGCCATTTTGGGATCCTCAGAAATTGCACCATCAGGGGTAAAATAAATAGAAGTTAGAGGCACATATACTAGCTTTTCCTTTAAATGAAACCACTTCATCTGCCTATTAGGGTGAAGGCTTCCACCTTTCTATTGTGTTCCATGGAAAGCTTACCATTAGGAGTTTTATTGTTCCCATATATGGGCACAATAAAGAATATCTTGAGTGCCATATTTGAAGTTCAAGGACTTCTGTATTTTGTTACATCTTTCACAGATGCTGTTGCTATGTTCCCAACAAAAGACTGAATGTCATTCAGTATACATACTCATTGAGCTTCACAAAAGATCAGTGGGAAAAACAAGATATGTACTTATAAGTACTTGAGATCACAATAGGGCCCGAAGTGTTTTAAAAGCAGCTGCAGCATAATCATATTGACACATGCCCATAGTCGAAGTGAAAATTAATCTTAATGGTCATAACAACATTGATTTTGTTGTTGCTGTCAATTTGAGGGGATGTAAATGATTTCTGCTTAAAACATTTATTTAGAAGTGAGTTTAAGAAGTCCATTGACCAGTGTTTTTAAAGCAAAACATCAATTCCATCTCCTGTTGTGTTAAGAAACAATGAACCCTACGTATAATAATATGGACCAAGGGAAAATGGACACAATAACATTACCCTGTATTATATGTCATTAAGACTAAGTACAGACATTCAAAAAGCCCAAGGAGGAATCAATCTAATTTACAGTTTTCTGTGGTTTAGCTCAGTAGTGAACAGTATACACCTTTGACCTTGAGGGGTGGAGCATGAAGGCTGGCTGCACTGGCTGAGGCCAGCAGGTTGGGGATTCTCCTGCATGCTTCCCAGCAAGCTCTCCAGGCTGCTGTAGACTGCCGAGTACAGCCGAGTGCCCAGGACACCCCTGACTGGCTGCCAGGCACAGGTAAGCACTCCCAAATCCCCTGCCACATCACCACAGATCCTTCCCCATGCCCAGCCCTAGGCTTCCTGAAGAACCCCAAAGCAAGTGCCTTCCATCATGAATTGAACATGCTTCTGTGTCCCAGCCTACCCACACCCTGTCAAGCTATCCCATCGCCCATACCCAAGCAGAGAGAGTCAGGAGCTATGGTGTTTCCTGCTTGTTCCCTGTGCAACTGTCACTGGAGGCTGTAAGACATCACATGTGCCCACCTGGACATGACCTGGCAGCTGGTGACGATGGCATGCATCTTCATGCCTCCAAGCCACCAGCCAGACATCTTGTGTGGGGCTACCCACCACACCTTCAGCCCACCAAGCATCCTAGATCAGGCCATCAACTTTCATGTGGTCAACGAGGAGAAGACCACCCAGGACTCCATGGATACCAGGGTGCTCTGGCACTACCTACAGACTATTGAGCACCAGTTCTGGGCCCATACCACCAACACTGACTTGTGAGAGTCAATTGTCATGGGCACCTGGGATGAACAGTGGGGCTACACTTTCCGCAAGCACTGAGCCACCTTCATGGACAGCCACCCAGCTAGTCCCCCATGTTGCATGCCAGGACATCTGCATGTGGCCATCACCATATGAAGCTGGCCACCCAGGGATGACAATGAAGCAGTTACCACTTCATTGCCAACCAGTTCAGAGTGGGCAAGAACACGGCCAGAAAGGCTATCCAGCAAATATGTCTGGCCAACCAGTTCATCTGCCTCATCAACCTGCAGGGCGTAGTCACTGGCTTAAGCTGCATAGGCTTCCCCACCTCTGTGAGGGTCATGGACAGTACACACATCCCCATCCTCTCACCGGCCCAGGCATTTATCAAGTACAAGGGTTACTTCTCCATTGTCCTTCAGAGCACTGTCAGCCACCAGGGCTACTTTACAGGTATCTTCACTGGCATGGCAGAAAGCGCCCACAATGTCTGTGTCTTCCAAATCTCCCTACTCCCTGAGCTGATGGAAAGCAGGTGCAATACTCTCAGGGTCTCCGAGTGCACGGATTAGGAAGAGAATAAGCCCCCTGCTGATATTGAGGGTACTGGCCCACTCAGCAGCAAGCAGTTTGGATCCATGAAATGCTGGACAACTACCTACTCACCCTTGAGGAATGGGAACCCTTCCCAGATGAGTAGGGCCAGAAGGATTTGAATGCCCATGCCCTAGCATGAAGCCATGGATCTCCCACCCCAAGCTCCCAGGCAATGCTGCACCTAAGCTGCCTGGACACTGTTCCCCTCTTCTGTTCCCCACCAACTCCCGCTAAGGGCATACCCAAAATGTGGGGAAAAACAGTGCAAGAAAGAGACATGCCTCAGTTTAAAATGTTTCATCTCAAACTTTTCTTGTTTTCACAGTTTCATACTTGGTAGGGTCGGAAGGGACCTGAGCAGATCATCAAGTCCAACCCCCTGCCATGAGCAGGAAACAATGCTGGGGTCAAATGACCCCTGCTAGGTCATCTAGCCTCCTTTTGAAGACCCCCAGGGTAGAAGTGAGCACCACTTCCCTTGGAAGTTGGTTCCAGATCCCAGGTGCCCTGATTGTGAAGTAGTGCTTCCTGATGTCTAGCCTGAACCTACTCTCAATCAACTTGTGGCTGTTATTCCTAGTTACTCCTGGTAGTGCTCAGGGGAACAGGGACTCTCCCATTCCCCACTGGTCCCCCCCAGTAAGTTTACAGATGGCCACCAGATCCCCTCTCAGCCTTCGCTTGTGGAGGGTAAACAGGTTCAGGTCCCCTAGCCTCTCCTCATAGGGCCTGCCCTGCTGCCCTCTGATCATGTGAGTGGCCCTCCTCTGGACCCTCTCAATGCTATCCACGTCCCTCCTGAAGTGCAGCACCCAGAACTCGATGCAGTACTCCAACTACAGCCAGACCAATGTTGCATAGAGGGGGAGGATCACCTCCTTGGACCTGCTTGAGATGCATGACAAGGTGCAGTTAGCCTTACTGACCACATCCTCACATTGGCGGCTCATATTCATCCTGGAATCAGTAATAACTCCAAGATCCTTTTCTGCCTCTGTGCTGACAACAAGGGAGTTCCCCAGCCTGTAGGTATGCTTCTGGTTCTTTCTCCCTAGGTACAGTACCTTGCACTTGTCAGTATTGAATCCCATCCTATTCTCATCCACCCTCCCCTGTAACCTGTCCAGATCTAGTTGTAGCCTATCCCTCCCTTCTAGCATTCCCACCTCTCCCCACATCTTAGTGTCATCCACAAATTTGAACAAGATGCTTTTCACCCCCTCATCCAAGTCGTTGATGAAGATGTTTACCAGTGTGGGTCCAAGGACCGAGCCCTGGGGAACCCCACTGCCCATGTCCCTCCAGGTCAAAAATGACCCAACCACCACCACTCTCTGGGTGTGGCACTTCAGCCAATTTGCGACCCATATGACTGTGTAGGGATCAACACCACAGTTGCCTAATTTTTCAATGAGAATGGGGTGAGAGACAATGGTGAAGGCCTTCCTAAAGTCCAGGAAGACTACGTCCACTGCGACACCTGCATCTAAGGATTTTGTAACCTGGTTGTAGAAGACAACCAGGTTGTTCTGACAGAACCTGCCCCTAATGAACCCATGCTGTTTGTCCCTTAGCTTAATCTCCCCTGCTGGTCCCTTGCAGATGTGTTCCTCGATAATTTTCTCAAAAAGCTTCCCCAAGACCAAGGTAAGACTAACAGGCCTACAGCTACCCAGGTCCTCCTTCCTCCCCTTTTGGAAAATGGGGACCACACTGGCCCTTTTCCAGTCCTCTGGCACCTGGCCAAAGCACCACAAGTGCTCATAAAGTCTTGCAGTGACCTCTGCCAATTTCCTCAGCACCCTGGGATGGAAATCATCTGGACCTGCTGACTTGAACATGTCCAGCCCCACCAAAAATTCCCTAACTAGGTTCTCACTGACCCTAGGCCTGGTGGTGCCTCTAAGTCTGTCTGCATTCCTGGTGGAGCGGGGGGATGTCCCGGTCCCTGCTCAGAAAAATGGAGACAAAGAATTTGTTAAAGAGGTCAGCTTTATCATCTGGTGTAACCACCAGATTGCCACGCATGTCCTGCAGGGGCCCCACATTACCTGGTGCTTTCTTTTTACTCCCTATGTATTTAAAAAAGGACTTTTTGTTATCTTTGATCCTTGTTTTGAATAAAGAAAACTTGTTGAATATTGCCATGTCTCAACTTGATTCCTTTAGGGGTTTAGTGTCAGCAGGAGTGCCCCAGGGACTGAACTCAACAAACACAAAACCTTGGAGGGGAGCGTCAGAGTAGGGAAATTTTGCCCTCACACACTAATTATCAGATTAGGAGCAGAGACCAGGGACTTCTCCATGTAGAGCTGCAGGGAAGAGAAGGGGGTTGGAGCTGACTGGTGGGCTGATGCAGAAGAAGGCTGCAGGGTGGAAGACATTGCCATAGCAGGAACAGTGAACTTTTGGCTATTCCTCATGGGACACCCCAGCCCCTCAACCCTGGCCCAGTCTCCCCTTTCTCATATTAAGCCCAGGGGCTTCCCATCACTGCCAAGGCTGTGTTGCTCCACTGCAGTGGGACCCGGGCCATGGGGGGCGGGGGGCTGTGCGGAGTGGAAGAGGCAAACCATGCTTTCCTGGGCTACACAGCATTCTCACTAACTCATCAGCAAAAAGCAAGGAGGAGCTGAGTATGGTTCCTGTGGGTTGTGCTGCAGCAGCAGCTGATGCACTGTTAGTTGGAGGCCTAGGGGGCACTCTGTGCACCTGGAAGGGTAGCAGCAAGGTATAAAAGGAATTGGCCCAATACACCCGTGGTGGCAATATAGGACATGGTTCCTGGGGCCTGTTTGTGGCCTCTGCTGAAGTGGAGCATCCTGGGGCATGACATCCATGACACTGGAGCTCTTCCCTGGCTCCTGCATGCCATCTTCCCTGCACTCAGAAAGATGTCAGGGGTGCTCAGCTCCAGCTGCAGGTGCAACTCAGCTCACACATCCTGTGATGATGCAGGGACCAGCAACAAAGGGGCAGACTCCTCATGGGCCAACAACAGCAGCTAACCTCTTGCCCTGTGGCCCTGGGGACTGAGTTGTCCCTGCTCCTCTTCTTCCACTGGAGTCCCTGCTGACAACTCCTCCCACCCCTCTAATGGTGCCATAGGTGTGCAGGGTCTCAAAACTCCTATCCTTAGTGAGGAAACACGACAGTTCCTCATACTAGAGTATGATCTGCCTCTAGTCCCTGGCACATTTGTTGGTATCCTGTGGTCCCTTATGTTGGATCTTCATCCATTTAGTCTTGATGAGGCACTGCTTCCAATCGCTTTTGTGGCCCCATGCATGCAGCTGCCTGCCGAGTGATGCACTTGGCAATATCCCTGTTCAGGTGCCCTTTCTGGAAGTGGTTCTGGGTCTCCTTCTCACTCCAGATGACGATGAGATCTCTCATCTCCCTGTAGTCCCAGTTGTGTGACTGGAGCTGGGCAGTGGGGGAGGACAGGACAGGGTCTTCTATGGTCCATGATAGGGTCCGTGTGGGTTTCATTATCCATGGGGAGGTGAGGGTCTGGCTGCATGGATGAATGGAAGGAGAGGTAGATGTGTGTGTAGGTGTGGGTCCCAGTCCCTCTCCCTGCAGCTGGGTATGTCCCCTGCTGCAGAGTGACTATGACTCCACTGGTCAGGCCACTCCCCAACCTCAAACTTTCCAGGGGTTTCCAGCAGAAACCCCATGATCTTGGTAACACTCTATGCCCCCACCCATGAATGGGGTTACAGAAGCCTCCCTCCCCCCACTCCACCCCACCTGCTTGTGGCTGGAAAATGGCCAGAGGTAGGAGGCAGAGCTATAGAGAGGGACTCTGCTAACTGTGCTCTGAGAGAGCACAGGGGCAGGGCCCACTGGGTGGCTGGGTGGAGCAACCAAATGTGGGCCAAGTGCTAGCATGCCTCCCTGCAATGGATGGGTAGCGGGGAGCTGCAAAGAGGCCTGAGAAGCCAGAGGATAGTGTATGAGACAAGTGGGATTTAAACAGGTTTTGGTTGCTTACCCAGAATAGTTTTAAGCAACTGCACGATGGTTTGAGGTTTTCATATAAAGCAAACATTTGATCTCTAAAGGAATGAGTGCGCTATGTTTGTGGAGAGCTCACAGAAAACAAAAGGAAAAAATGGAAAAGAAAAATAGAATCAACCCAGCAAATATTCAGTGCGTTCAATATCCCTAGATCATCAGTCACAGGAGAGTATTAAAACCTTTTCTGACACTACTTTGTCTGTTCCCAGATATTATGAACATGTTCTTAGAACTCCAGCTACTGCTTTTCTGCTCTGTTCCCTTTTTCCATCTCTTAGGTGGCACAAGGGGAACGGAGACTGGCCACTTTCCCCTCTAGCATGGTGTGAGCATCCCCCAGCGGATGCAGGACTGATGTAGTTGACCTGTGTCACCTTCCTGACAACCCTAATTAAAGGATACTTTGGCAGCCAGGAGAAGTATGCCCAGAACATCTTGCTATGTTACTCTTATTATGCCGCCCTGAACAGCTTCTGCTCTTCCCATTGCTTCTGGAACAGAGAAAACTGTGACTGATCTATGCCTGCGGCAGTTTACATTCCCCAATACACCAACAGAATGACACCAGCAGACACACTGGGAAAAGCAAAGCCAAGTCTCTGTCCCTTTTCATCCAGACAAATGAAGAACATAACATCTTTGTGGCAATCGCTTCCAGTGCATGCAGGAGACTAAATAAAAATATGCATGTTTAGCCTATGTTGCTTTCTTCCCTTTTGCTCCCATAAAGGATGCCAAGATAAATACTTAAGTAATGAATTACATCATAGCTTGATTAGTTTTTAACCATAGAATTTACAACATTTCAGCAACATTTGAGGAACTGGATTAGGATTATTTCCTCACCCATCACCAGGATGTGCAAAATCATTTAAATTTTATTCCTACTTCCAGTATCTTATTAGCACAGCAAGATACATTTTTCTCTAGACATCATGGCATTATTGTGATTGGACGTGGTATTAGAGCAATTTTTGGAGTTACTAATAACCTTGAGAGAGAGAACAGCTTTTCTTATGTCCAAAAGCTGTCTTTCTTGATTTAGAAGAAACTTTCTGCAAGTTCTTCCTGTCTGCAAAGCTGGTTTCCCAAGAATACTTCTCTTGTAGTATTTGGCTTTCTGCCCCTTCCCCCCTCAGCAACCTTTAGCTATAACCTTAGATCTGTCATGAACAGGACATGGGGTCAGATGGTACCATACAAATTAAAACTGTCCTTCCCTAACAAAGAGGACATAAGTTGGCAATTCTGCCATAGGAAGTCTAACTGTGAAGGCTTCCATTCTGCTGGTGTCAGAGTTCAACTCTGTTTAAACAGCTAAGACTTAATAACAGCGCCTTGGAAATGCTGTTGTGTGCATTTCTCTTGAGAATTTCTTCTGTGGAATTTTAGATTAAATTAGAATTTATGCTAGAACTCTTTGTAGCCTGTATGCTTGATATAGCTGAATAAGTAAAATAATTCAAAGGATGCTAATCAAGAAACTTTCCTGTTTGACCACAGCATCTTAAGATGGAAATATTAAACAAATAGCTCTGGGCATACAATAAAGTAAGTACTTCTTGCATTTGTAGGGGGAGATTTTTAGTCTTGACTTAACTGAACTTGGTACAGGAATAGTCATATGTAGAACATATGCAGAAAAAGAAAGGAAATTAGTAATGAAGGCATGAGTGCTATAGTCCTGCACCTAGGTCCCCAACCCCTGCAGTCATATGATGATAACAGAATCTCATTTTCTAGTTCTTATCATTGGAGAAAAACTCAGGTCTCTAAGGAAGAATAGGAACCCCCATCTATGGTTCAAAGAAACATCCTCCCCTAGATACATGAGTTTGCTCCATAACTACTCCCTCTGCCTCCCTAGGAAGAAAAGAGGCCCCTTTAGCCATTGTCAGTTCAGGAAGGGCATATGATGAAGGGGGGCCATGATGGGGAGAGCTGCATACTGTGTTGTGGTGCATCTAAAAATGTGGTTTGCCATAAACCAGCAGGGAGCGTAATAGAATCTTTTGATGAAATCTTGAGAAATTAAGCCTGGCTCCTACTTTGTAGACTATTAGTCTATTTTACTATGTTAATGAGTATTGTGGAGAAAACATGATAGTACACAAGGGATATAATAAATATCAGAGTATCAGGCTATGGATTGGATCTGAAAGATCTGATTCTGGTCTGATTTACTTTGGCTCTATACAAGTGTAACTCCATATATTCCAGTGAAATTACTTCTGATTTCTACCAGTGTCACTGGAAAAAGAATCAATCCTGAAAATAGTGTGTGCCTAAATCCAAGGATACTGATTTACTGTGTGGTTATATTTTCATTTAGTTACGGTATTTTATGCAGGTTCAAGTAGGGCTAGATAAATCCCAAGGAACTTGAGGCTTTGTGAACTACACAACACGGTTAAAACATTTTGCACAAAAAAAAAATCACAAAATACATTTGGGATTGGTGAAATCATCCTTTCCGTAAATGTAACTCATTTCATTTTCAAATGAGTTTTAATAAAATATTTTTCTAATAGGGGATGCCTGTGCTATGAAAGCAAAGAAGAAAATTATAGAAAAATATCTTTGCTTGCTGCTGGTCAAGACCCAAAAATCATGCATACATTCGCACGCAAAAAATTCCACATGAGAAAAGCATCGTCAGTTCTCTGATTGGCTTAACCTGATCTTAATTATTTGTGCTGTATCAAATCTATAACCTAGATTCTTCTTGCTTTACTTATTTACATAGTATCTTATGTGTTAAATGAGTACAAGAATATCTGAGAGTATTCAAATGTCTAAAAGAGTAAGAGTAGAAGGGTTGGTTAAAAAATGCCAAACCAAGGTCTCACACATAGAATGTACAGCAAAATCCAATGGATTGTTTAGACAAAGGTCACTTACCTACATTAAATGTTTAGCAGAAATGACTGCTTTTTATAGACATGTTCTACTAGTCCACATATTATCCTATATTTTGAGAATATTTTTTTAAAAATCTAAAATCCTAATATTTATTTCAGTGATTGTTGTCGTGATGCCCAAGTGCCCCAACCAGGACTGGTGCCCCATTGTCGGGGTGCTATCATTAAACTCATTTAATTAATTGCTTCAAACATACAACAACATTGAAATGAAAAAACATAAAATAAAACCAGCCAGCTGAAAAGAAAATGGTTTCAAAATGGTTTTCAGCAAAAATCTTCAGTTTTGGTAAGAAAAGCAAAATTATACAAATTAGTGTATCAATGTGGTATCGTAGGTTAGTCCAGCTCCTGAAATTATAATAGGATGAGACAAGTTTAACTGAGTATCTCAAGGGGCAATGATTGAAGTCACTGCTAATAGCTGATATACATTGCAATGGTCTTTGGTAATCTTCTAATTTATTGGACGGGAGTAAAGTTTTTTCAGTATTATATGCATATTTGCAATTTAGTCTTGGCAAGTTTATTTTCATGTCTGTCAGATTCTTGGTATTTTGTAGTAGCAGCAGCAAGCTGAATCACTCGTCTGCCATGCTAAACATCAAAAAGTACATGCATATTTAGCATGAACAGAATCTTCTCAGTTGCATATCAACAATGCAGAATAAAGCAGAATAAAGTTGACCAGCATAAAGTTTTTATTATAGATATTCAGATAGCTTCTGATTTCTCTGAGTGGCTCATTATGCAAGCAATGCACCATTGCAGGCATGAATTGCTTTGACTGTATCTGGATTGGAGTGGCAGCATTTTGTGCCAGGATCCTCCAGAGGTTCATGCTTTTGAAAGCTTGAATCACGGTACTGCTGCTGTTGCTCCTGCCACTGCTGGGAAATGCTAACCAGAGCGAGAAATGGAAATTGTTGGAGCAGCTGCCACCTGTGCTGTGTCTGATTGAGCAGAGACTTGTGCTGTGCCAGTTTCTCTTCTGTCCTTGCATGCCCACAGTTCTCTAACTCTAGTCACAGAGTGTGTCTTTTGCCAAGTCACAGGGTAGCTGGGAATCTTTTACCCTTGTATGCAATCTCTCAGCAACTGTCCATTTGAAAATCTTTATAAACGTTCACTACTTCATAATTAATTGACTCCGTTCTGAACAACTATGTTGAGCTATGATGGGCACATCAAGTCCCCTGCCTCCTTTATCAGACCCAAATACATTCAGCCTCACAAGAACATGACTTTTTCCCCAGAAGGGTTCAGATTTAATCTCTTTACTCACGTCTGTTAGAGAGCAGGTCAAGAGTAAGTCAGTGACACCTGTATATCACATCTTTCCTATGAGGCAACCTCTGTTATGAGGCTATTCCTTACCATGCTGAGTACAGATCTACTCAGAAACAACTAATGCTAAACTTCTTAGATTTGTCTGTTCTGCATAGGGAGTGAGGCAGAACCAGGCCCTAGGGGTGATTGTGACTCTCCCTGGTGGCTACGCAGACCCTGCACACACCCAGCTCCCTGGGTCTCCTTCCTTCTCTCTTGCCTGCCATGCCCTGTTGTAGTTAGTCAAATTGATGGAAAGAGAAGCTACCATAAGATCCCAAGGTGAGCCTCATCCATGTTCATATTCAGTGAGTGCCTTCCAGACTCCATGGGTTTCAAACTTGCCCCTCAGGTGCTAGGTGAGCCCTCCTGGCACATCTGTGCTCCAGCATAATAATCAACTTAAGAACTAATTCTGTGGCCTCCAACCTTCCCTACAGCTATGCCCATGCCTCCCAGGTGTTACCAGTGGTCATTCAAGTAGGGCACTTTGTCCCCTCAGTACCCAGCCGCTACAGGCTTTATGACCTTGTGGGAGCTTCAGCCTGCTCGGCCTCCTCCCCTTTTCTTTTGATGATCACTTTAGCCTAGGCCCATGGAGCCAGACCAGGCTGCTGGGCTCCAGCCCCTGTCTTCCCTGCTGGTATCTGTTTTTGCCTTTCTTACATTGTGGGTCCATGCAGCAGGGCAGAAGCAGCTCTGAGGCTCCCCCTGTACTTGGGTCAGTGGAGGACAGCAGCAGTGAAAGAGGGGTGTGACTGCAACCCTTAGTCCCCTCCCTACAAGACCCACCCCAACTATTCACAATACTATTAAGTGACTATACCCACATTTATTTCAATGTCTCCTCACTCCTTTCACAAACCAAACTTTTAAGAGGAGGGATAGCTTCTTCCATTCCACAGAATATTGTTCTGGGACAACCCCTGCATTTGAATAAGTGTGAAAACAGCTTTGTGCTCGGTAAAAGAAAAGCCTGATTGTACCCTCCCTTTAATATTATGGTGACTCATCATAGAGCCTAGCAACATCAACTTCAACTATCCGAGGATCTGCTCATTAAGTAGAACTCATACAAAAGACTTTACCTTATTTGTGACATTAGCCATTTTAATCACAAGGTGAAAGAACGCCAATCTGACATCAGCTGCAGAAAGAAATGCAGGCCCATGGCAAGACACTTTAATCTCCCTTGGCAGTCCATCACTAACCTGAGGGCAGCTTTTCTCAGGCAGCAACCTTTAAAAAAATATTTGAATGGGAAACTGAGGAACAAGAAATCATCCACAGACTAGATTGTATTATGTATGGCTTAAACAGGGGCTATGGATTCTTATCCCATTACCTGGATTAGCTTTGGTGACTCCTTTGTTCCTCTGGTTTTATTGCTTGCATGCTTGTCACACCTAACACTTGCTCACACTCTCCTCTTTTCCCCTCTCTGCTCCTCCCTTCTGCTTTTGTATTCAAATGTCTTTCTCCTTTTTATACCCAGCTTTGTGCGTGTCCTTTCACAACATCTGATGAAGTGAGCTTCAGCCCATGAAAACTTCACACACACACGGCTAGTCAACCAGCTGCCATCTACCCTGCTTTTTATTTACTATTTTGCACAGATTCCCAAAGTACTGTAAATGCTGGCAAAATGCATCTTTTAGGCCGCTTGATTTTTAGCAGTGCTGAATACTCACAGTTCCCAGTTAAGCCAGGTGTAGCTGTGCATATTCACTTCTTTTGAACACAAATAATTTACTTAGGCACCCATTTATTAATTTGGGTTCGTAACACTAGACAACCAGTTTTGAAAATCGGGCACTATCATCTGTGTGTCCCATGGATGCGAATGGCAAACCATTGCATGAATGGAATGTTCCTCTAATAAATATCTGTCCTTAAAAGGAACTAGGCTAAAGCTTTGTTGAACATTCAACCAAGTGTGTACACCACAAGAAAACACCTCTAAATTTGCAAATGTCTATGAAATACAAGCAATGACGCAGTCACTGAGTACTTACCGGAGTTACATTTAGATTGCCCTAACCAAGCTTACAGCTGAGTGTGCAAGCATTCACAGGGTTTAAGTCACCCTAAAAATGGTATGCCTGCTCCAATGAGAACTAAATTTAGATGGGCATGGGTTACCCAGGTATAAAATGGGTTAACTCAGCCAAAGGAGTGCCTGCATGCATCCCCAGCACAGCCCAGACACTCTCCACAGTCCAAGCTGTGTTGTGTTAATACCCCATAACCCTGACCATGCTATTTTTATCCCCGCCAACCGACACACCCCAGATTGGATGGCCCCCTCACAGACCTGCCAGCCCACCTGTCAGTTGTGCCCCCCTCCCCAACCAAATCCCTCAGTCCCCCCCCCCAAAAAAACTTATTTATCCCTGGATACCTACATGAACAACTGCACCTAACAGAATCCAAGTCAACTTTAGGCAGCTGAGAGTAAGCCACCTAACCTAAGCTGGGTCATTTGAACAGTTGTTTGTACTCACTGCCTGCACAACACAGTGTTTGCTTAATAATATACAATCGCTTGTATTATATTGTTGTCACCACTTAAAGGACATTATTCCAACAACCTACAATCTTTATTCCAACACCTATAAATGTTCGGGCAATGCAAATATGAATCCCTATGAAAAACTGCCACACTCTTGATGATAAACTAACAAAAAGCCTGAATCATGATATTTGGGGGAAATTTGAAATTCATGTGAGAATTTCTATTCCTCCATTATCTATTTATATAAACTAGGATAGAGAACCATTTCATGAGCTTTTATATCCCTTTTTGAGATTTGCAGGGTGGGGAGCTAAAATGAAGGTGAGGTTTTCATATGAACCTATAAACTTACCAGGCTTGGGAAGTATAGGAGGAAAAATAAATGTGGCATAAGGGACTAACTGGGAGGGGGAGCTGGAAAGAGAATGGGATCACTTAGTAGAATGTGGCAAACGGGAATAAGAAGGGAAAGTAGAAAAGAAAATGGGGTCACTGCTTTCCAAAAGACTATGGATGATAAGCTGAAGTCAATAACCCGCACCATAGTTTTACTTATCAGTGTACGTTAGTTCATTTTCCAGTTGAATCTGCTATTAATACAATTTTTATTTTTACAGCGTTTTCTATTATTAGCATAGTACCACTTCATTATCACAACAACAGATCTCAGTGATTTCAGCATCACGCTGGGATACCACCATTTCTCAGCTGGTAGAGGCAATAATCTGGCATGGCTTGCACTACATCTTATTTGTTAATGTTATAAGTGATCCTTATTTGCGGTTATGAGACAATTTAATCTTTTGATACGATGAATATTAATTGCTGGCACAAAATTTAGTGTGAGAAGAATTGTTTTAATGCCAGTTTCATCCTAATGTTTTGGCAAGTACAGTGCATGTTATTCTCTGGCCTAAAAGACACTGCTCAATATTTCAGCTCCAGTACACACTGCACTATTTTTCCTATAGAACTTTATCTTTTGAACAGTCAGTAGTCAAAGTACAAGCCTGAGGGGGTCAAGTCTTGGATTTCATTCTTGGCTCTACCTCTAACTTCTTGTGTCAGTTTGAAGTCAGTGATGTCTCTCACATTGCCAGCCTCACAAGGATATTCGGAAGCTTAAGCAACTTGCTCATATTTTGCAATCACCAAATACAGGGGCAGAAGGCAGGGCAGAGTGTCTTAGAGACTAAATGTTTCAGAGAAGTCTGAGCTTTTACTAGAAACAACCTACTTTGTCACATGCACCTGATTTCAGACTAACACAGCTAACCACCTCGCAAACACAAGGGGTGAAGTTTTCATAGAGAAGACGATAAAAAACCCCAAACAGTAGAGAAGGTTGGGTATTTCTAGTCCACAGACCTCATAAAAAAACAGCAGTTACTATTATTATTGTTATTTTCAATCCCTGCTGGTTGTTCTAGATGCAAGGATTTAGCTTCCTTGCCCATATGTAAAGTAACAATTTTGTGTCAAGGTGGCCACTGAGAACCAGGGTCCTCACCCCAATTTTATAAGGAGACTTCACCACTGGTTTGTCCACTCTTCACTGACCCCACCGCTCCATTCTCCTGTATGGAACTTAGGGAATGTAGATAGATGCCCAATGGAGGATGAAACCTTGTCCCATAGGTATCTTTATGAACAAGGAACGGTGAGTCCCCTATTCACATATGCCAGATTTGCAGGATATAAAGCAAACACAGGTGTTTTGAGTGCAATCAAGAATTTACATGAGCTGATGATCTGACCCTCAATATTCGGTGATTGCTTTGAGATCCTGTGATAAGACAGCATGTAATTACACACTCTTATTATAGGTTTTTTCCACTTCCTTTTATTCGAGTGACATACCGGAGATGTTTTTTCCTTAGTAAAAAAAATCCTATTTTCCTCCTATAATTGTGTTTTTGATGATATTATTTAGCAAAACATCTTCCAGAATGACTTGTCTAAGCACTGCCGCCTGGCAGGTGGCAAACAGTTTCTAAGAAGGGGAACGTTACGATGTCATTTCAGGGGCTGAGCAGCTTGGGAAGCATTAGCGCCAATGAATGAAATTGAAATGCTACTTAACTAATACCTGCTACTGCTTAAAACTCTCCTGAGAAGGCCTATGTTTAAGGATTATTTTCTTTTAAAAAATGTAAAAGTATTATTAGCCAGATTTTATCACACTGTAAATTAGAAAAGCAACCTCTTTCTATGGGACTAAGAACTCTTTAGCCCTTTCAGGCAGTAAATAACAGTTTGTATTGTGTTATCTGGAAAAATAAAATATTATGCTTTCAGGTTTCTGTATTCAGCTGCAGATTTGCACTGGGTTTAATGTCTCTTTATTTTCCATGTAAATGGATTTTCAAAATTGTTTCTGCGGAAAAGTGAAGGCATTTTTTTCTATTTTTCCACTTAATGTCATTGAGCTGGCATTTGAGTGAATTATGAAAAATCAAGAACCTGAAAAGCTACGGCCCTGCTGAAGTCCATTGTATAGTCAGAAGCAATTTATGCAGAACAATGAGAGAAAATCCAATAGATCTGGAAATGTGCACAGAGGAAGCAGGAGTACTTTGTTATATTAATAATTTAGTTTTCATTTTCATCTTAATTCCTCATATTTTGTTGGGTTTTGTCCTCTAACAGAAGCAGTCTCCGCATGAAAAACATTCAGTAGCTCAACCATTTTCAGAATCTTTATACCATACTTGCATCGGCATTTTCCCAGAGTTTGCGACAGAAATAAGTTCAAGCAATCTTCTGGGGCTCAAATTTAGACTACACTATAAAGGATGCAAGTGGATTTATTGTTTACTAGTGAGAGAGGAAGCAGTTCTTTATTGGGTACACTGGCAGAATATAGCAATCTCAGACATTCTAGCAACAACACCTTCCTTAAAAATAGCTTTATTAAAAATCAAGTGGCCCATTTATTCCATGTTAATTTCAAGTTGTAAGAAATTCGACAGCTACCTTAAAAAAAGAAAAAGAAAAAAGAAACAAACAATTGAAACTGCCATTTATGTCTAAACTCCAAATGACTGATGTATTTTTCATTAATACCTATATCTGTTTACCCACCATACTTACTCTGTTGATTTTATATATATATCTATATATGAAAGGGAGAGAAAGAATATACATAACCAGGGTCTCCCAATGGAATATCAGAAAAATACATATTGATTAGTTTGCTTTTTTCACCTGATCACCAGAAAATGCCAATGAGCAAGGACAATCTGTGCCTGAAAGATAATCCAACATCTCTGTCAACAATACAGATGGTCCAATAAAAGATAGCACAAAGAAAACCTTGTCTCTCACATTTCCTGGACCATCATGACTACAACATTCCGACCCTATAAAATCCAAGAGCCAAAGTATTTTCTGGATTATGAAAATGACCTGGATTACAAAGATGGCTTCTATCGCTGAAGCACTGGATTTTTGTTTGGACAGACATAATAGGATCAAGGATTTCTTACATGCCTAACAAGAATAGAAACATTAACCACAACCAAATCCAACAGCTAACTGGATATCTACAATCTGATTAAATTCCACAAATGACAGTCGAGACGTATATTCCCTACTGCTCTTATTGCCATAAGGAGTAATATTCAGCCAAAGGAGTACCAAAAGGAAAAAACATTCCCCCTCCCAGAACCTGATACAGATGGAGTCTGCAGTGAGCTTCTGAAACTACAGCTAAGTAAAAAATCAACTTCATTGAATGAACGATTCCAGTGCTCTGACTGGTTCACTAGCAGATTTCAGAATTACTTTCATTCCAAAGCCCCAAACTTTTCTTTGCATGTATAATATGCAAGGGAGGAATGGGGGGAAAGTGGGAGAAAAATCCTGACGGTATTTAGAGTTTACATCGTCTCACTACTTTATTACTTTCCTCCCTGCTAGCAAGAAGTGTTGTGCAAAGTTTATTCTTGAAAATGATAGCAGAACCAAAATATTTTGACACCTTCAAAGAGAACACATATTCTCCGTCACCACAAACTAACTCCAAAATTACTTATTTTTGTTTTTGGTATTTTTTTCCTATAAATTTCCTTCTGTAATCAAAAATGACTGCAACCATTCAGGAGACATATGGTTCAATATGCTCAGCTTCTTTGGTACATATTTCTTTTTATCAGACAAATCAAAGCTGCTCAAGAAAACAAAACACTACAGGAACTAAAACTAAAAATTCAAACACAAATGTAATGTCTCATACAAATCAAATAGAAGATATGAAAGATATTATGAAAGATAGCTGAACATCTGACATACCAATCTCAGATTCCTATATTTGGCCTGGCAAAGCTAAAGGAAACCCCTACTTAACCCACTTTATCTAACATACCAATGCCCATTTATCTAGTTAGTATAGTGGTAAGGGGCTATATATGTGATCATCATGCTAATAAGCCTTTCTAAACAAAACTTCATAAACATTTACATGGTAACCCAACTTTGCAAGAACTTTATAGAACCTTTTTTGCAAGTAATTGGTTTCATAAATGAACCTCCCATACAAACTTCATTGAGGTTCTCAGAAAGGCTTACAGAACAGTCTAGTAACCATTTATTTTTAGAAGCATTTGTGAGTTGAGTGATCCTACCTCGGTTCCCAGCCCTTGGAGCAGCAAGAAAAACCCTTTATTAGTAGGAAACTTGAAATGGGCCTTGAAGAAAGCCAGATATTGAGACTTGCTAAGGAGCTTCTTGCATCTCTTCCTCCAGATTTAAGCTCTACAAAGAAAGAGAGCGGTCATATCTACTAATGGCCATGACCTTATGAAAACTACTGAGGAAAAATGAGTCTCATAAAGTAGCTCTAGAAGTTAGTTAGTTATTAGACCTTTGCATATAAAATAAATACAGCATCAATTTTCTGAGATTCCAAACCTTTTAAGGAACCTTGTCACCTCAAAATTAAATTATTAAAATACATTGAAATGTGTATTCTGCTTTGGTACTTTGAATTCAATACTCCATATGGCACAGAATGCAGAACCCTGCTACCAGAGCAGTGCTTCTTAGTAATAACACTACGCTGCTGGTGCTTCACTATCTGTATTGTTATCTCCATGATGGGCTTCTGGTGTTCCTACTTAAGTGATTTCCTCTTCTCTTCTGCCATAGTACAACAGTTGTGATAGGGTGGCTCTACCTGAACTGTGTGTGTGTGTTCAATATTTAATTTAAATAAAAGTTGGAATATTTAAACAGGAAAGAAGCTTACCTTTCCTCTACAATGTCCAACTACTAGTCCACTAGTTAGGATCAGTGTCTGAAATCAGGAGGCAGAACGGACTGCAACAGGCCAAGGCATAGGCAGCTTGAAGGCCCAGGCTCCAAGGCAAGCTGGAGCCTGGGCCACAATACAATAGTGTCCATATAACTATCTGGGCCTCTGTTCCACAGGAGTCAATCCCATCGGTGCTCAAGGCACAGGAGCTAAAGCTAACTTATCTAGCTAATGCTTGTATTGGCCCCAGCTTAGGTAAAACTTGGCCCAAGCTGGCAAAATACTAGCCCTGAAATCTTGACAACCGCCCTTATATTTTTACAGAAAAAAAGGAAAGAGGGCTCACACACACTTACAAAATACAAGCTAGAAGTAGCTACCTCACCTCAAATGATTATCATCATATCTTCCCACACTCTTTGTTAGTGAGGCTACCAATGCTCCAATAGACCATTAAAGGATTGTATACTATCTAGCTGTATTGTTTATTGTATACAATAATGCAGCTTTCATATATAGGTTGATTCACTGTGTTCATTAGTAATAAATACAGAGAGACAATTTTAGTGCCATAAAATATAAATAACTTTTAAATGGTGGGATGATTTTATGTAGATGTCAGTTCAATGCACTGGTGAATTCTTATCCTCATTAATGTGTTCATTGTTGTAGTTCATATACTGTACTTAAAAAAAGAAAAATACTGATTTAATTCTTTTTGTAATGAATTGTTAGATGCCTAGAACTGTTTTTGTGTATTTTGCTGAAAGCTCTAATCATTATGGCTTTAAAGTAGAGCTATAATTAAAGGTAACCAAATAAAACTGATCCTATCTGAAACTTGTTTTTTGTTCTTATCAGATCTCCTAACAGAAGGTTTATGAGCTGAAAAATGAGATGCCTTTTGCAGACAGCATAAAAGCTACACTAGCTCATAAATCCCAGGAAGGTAAGCACCACAAGAGTAGTAAGCAGTACAAAGCTACTGGGCATCCATCACAAACACCTGCTGATGCTCAACAAAGTCTGCTGTCCAAACAGCATACTCAGATAATCAGTGTGGTTGAGCCATCCCTATATTTGGCATTTTCTCCATGGAGTATGTTCCATGTTACTGTGCAAAGTCTTTCTGAATAGTCAGATTGTGCTTCAGGATATGAGATAAAGCTGTTATCTTAATATTTAAGTGAAACCAAATTTCTTTGTGGCTTTTTTATAGATATGCATTCCCATGTTTGGAGGGGACAAAGGTTTCTGGCCATTTCAAAGAAGAAATTGAAAAGTTCAGACAAGCTAAAAATCTCATGATCATTTGGCCCCTACACAACTACACAGGTTATTAAAAATGTGGATAAAGGTCTGTCATATGCAGATCCAATATAAACCCAAAGCAAACATTTCCATTATGTTTTAAGTGATTTTACTTCTTCTGTCTTTCAGTAGTCATCTGTTATTTTTAAGTGTATTTATTTATTTTATATAAGTCTCATTATGTTCTGCAGACACACCCTTAATAGGTTCTATTTGAGTTTGGAAACTGGTACTTAGTGGTTTAGGGGTATATTTGAAAGAGAAGGTTTATTACTAGTATTACTAGTTCTGTTTTCATTAAGCATATTCCTGGTGACTACATAAAGGGCAAGAAAAGTTCATTTAACAAGGATCAGTTACCCAAATGGCAGTACTAAATATTAAAATTCTGTATTCCAAGGAAAAACTAAATCCTTTAAACCAGCTGAAATAGTTTTACAGCAATCTGTTACCTCAGAAAGAAACCGTCAGAGTGTCTGATTTCCTGGAGAATTCATGGTGTCTGGCAAAGCAGTTGAAAAATAGGCTTCCCAGCCAGCATGGAAATACAAAATTAGAAAAACTACACCACAAAAGGATCACTGAAACTAACTCTGCTGTGTTAAAGGAGAAATCCTTCTTGGAAAGCTTTTTGGATATAATTTACTTGGCTATGCTTTCTGTGGCAAAGAATGCTCTTACCTTATCAGGAAGTCAAACCTTACATGGTTGTTAGAAATATTTAACAACACTGAATACTTAGGACAGAAGGGTGCCTGGAATTAAGAATGTTATCTTGTTCTGTTTGATCATTAGGTTTAGTGGCTGTACTTTACGGTCAAAATCCAAAGGCTGTTGAAGTTAGTAGGAGTCTACCCATTGATTTCAATGGGATTTGGAACATAGGAAATATCTGTGCTTCAGATCTAAGGTATATCAAATTCAGTATCCTATCTCAGACACTAGCCAGTACCAGCTAGTTCAGAGAAAAGCATATAAATTCTGCAATAGACCAACTTGGGATAATCTGCCCCCTACTGTAATACATGGCCACACACACACAATACATGGTCTCATTTGGGCCTTTAATAGTTAAATACCATCTTAAGACCTAAATCATCATGAGTTTAGAATATCTACTAAAATATTCATCTCCACTTACAATGACTCTAGATATTCTTCTTATCTGAAAAAAAGAAAGAAAGAAAACCCAATCCTCTGCTGAGTTCTTAAACCCAATAACTTTCCTGAGGCAGAGTTCGACAGCCTCAATATGAACTGTATGAAAAAGTCTATCCTTAATCGGCTTTGAATGAATCTGCACACTTTTATTTTGAATTTACTGTCTGGACTTGCCACTGAAATCCACTTATACTAGATGCTTCTGCCCTATTCAGCAAGTTATGATTGTGTTGAGAAATGTATTATATTAATTGTTCACCATTAAATTCCAGCCCATTCTTAGCTTTAAGCTCTTCTACTTTTACCAGGTCAGATACTTCTTCCAATAGCCTTTACATAATTAAGATTTTTGAGTCCCTGTTTGCCCTCATTTATATGGTCTCCATTTCTATTATATGTTATTCTTTGAACGGTGGCACTAGAGCTGTGCACAGAATTCAAAACGTATCCTTTGTAGTTTTTTATGCAATGCCAAAATAATTTCTTTATGACTTTTTTTAAGCCACTTATAAGACCTATGTCAAAGATCTTGCACTTTATCTTTCACTAGCTCTTTCTCAAAATGTCTTCTGGTGGATATTTTGAGGCACAACACTATTTGAACTTTTTTTCTCTATTCTGTCAGTAGTGAGTTAGATAAAGCCCATGTTCCTGTTCCACATTCTGAACTGTATTGCTTACTCCTTTTAATTAAGTCAGGTGCAGGTGAAAATCAAAACCCAGGTGACCTCAATGCATCTAAACATGTCGAGCTGAACCCAGACACAATGAACTTGATTAAACAGACATAGAATTGTACTTGTCCTGCAGGCATGGAATTTTCTTGTCACATTCTGGTCTTATGTCCTGGGAAAAAAACTATGTTCTGCTATGCTATATAAAACAGATGGGTCTTGCTGATTTCTTAGGGTACACCCTTGAGAGTTCTGTCCTCTGGAAGATCATTCAGGGAAAGTGATGTCCTTAAAAGAAACATCTCCAGCCACCAACACTTGAGAGCCATAAAATTCAAATTCTGATATAGATTCTACAATAATTTAAATACTGCTCCAGATACCCTGCAAGTAATAATGCACAGATGCTCAGAGTTTTAAATAACTTCAGATTACAAAGAGAAGAGAGCTCATGTTTACATTATCTAAGTTCTCAAGTTGTTGTAGTTAGCACCGGAAACTCATGACTTTGCCCACCAATATTAACTGCCCCTCCCCTCTTGTGTTGTATCTTCTTCAAGTTTATCTCCGTGCTCCATATCCCATCATCCAGGTCACAGATCTATTAAGTGAGGAAATCTATCCTACTAATGACCCATAAAGTCTCCTTTCTTGCCTTGCCCTCTTGACAACTATTACAAATTTTCTTTTCTTTTTTTTCCTTTCTGACTTCCCTTGTCTGTTCTTTTACCCACTTTGTATATTTTAACACTTTGATTCACTACATGGTAGACTTGTAATTTGTCCTATGGTACTGTAAAAAATATTTTAAAGTCCAAAATAGTTTTTTCTTTTTCTTGAACTCTGATCAATTTAATTCTCTTCTTAAACAACAAACAAACAAATATATCCATTGTTACCCTTTAAGGATTATTCATTTCTTTTACATTGATATGTATGATTTGGGATTAAACCTTAATATTCTCCTTCCCATCGATATTCTGCCTCATTCCCCATTTAGTAAATTAAATTTAGAAATTTTCAGTGTCCTGGATCTGCTGTATGGTAGCCCTTAAAGAAGACTAGTGACTTGCAAGTACTTCTCACACTTCCAGAGAGTACAGCCTCTCTTGGGTTCCTCCTATATCTTTAAAACTGTTTTTATTAGTATTTTCTAAGGCTATTCTGTGTGTTATTTTTCCCTAGAATTCTAATATAGATATTGGTTCACTTCCCAAGAATGATTTCATTCTAATTTTTACTTGCCACTTCTGATGAGATCCTGATTTCCCAATATTTCTTTCCACCTTGGGCAAGGGCCCTACTGAATTCATGGTGGAAGTGGGTTGTGCTGCAGCTCCTTTAATCTTTCAGGTTCCCCTATGGATGCACCCTCCTCACACTGCTAATTGATGGAGGGACCCCACTTGCAGCTTGCTTCTGATCAGCAGGGAAAAACCACAGTTTTAAACATGGCACCACTTTTGCCTCCCTGCTGGGGCCCCTTGGCGAATCAGCAGAACAAGGCAAAAATGAAGCCATATTTAAAAACGCAGTTTTTGCCTCCCTGCCAATCAGGAGTGAGCCACAAGCAGGGCCCCTCCACCAATCAGTGGCGGGTGAGCATGCAAGAGAACCTGAAGATTAAGGGAGCCACAGTGCAGCCCACTTCCACAGTGAAATCAGTAGGGCCCTACTCTTGGGCAATACAGTATATATAAAATGTTTGTTTCTTTTCTGACCTTTGTTTTCTTCCTACCTTTCCACTCCTCATTGCAAACACAAGCTTAACACTGTATTACACAGATCTCTGTTACTTCCGCTAGTACGTTCTGTTTTCTGTCTTCCTTCCCACATAATGCAGTTAAAATAGTTTAAAGAACTTCTATGTCATGACATCTTCTTTTTTACCTTTGTTACATGTTCAACTCTTAAGTCCTACTTTCTAATAAGTGTCTATGGGTGTTTACAGCCATTCACTGCACCTGGTCTATGTTCACATGGCTTGCTTTAAGCTATGCAAATGTAGACTGGAAGCAGCACGTACAGGTATTTGCTATGTGGGGAAACTGGTGTGAGGAACTCATGGTGGGGAAAGGGGTGGGTGGGATTGAGGAGGTCCAGTGGGTCTTCAGAGGGGTTAGGCAGGTCCAAGGGATCGGTGGCATTGTAGGGGGCTGGCAAGACTGCAGGGAAGGGGCACAGGGTGGGGATAGTGCAACTAGGGTTGGGAAGTTGGTGGGCTAAAAGTAGCCCAGTTATGGTGGGAGGGTAGGAAGATCACAGCCCCAGGGCTGGGGCAAGTGGCTGGACTTTCCTAGCCCTGAGGCTGCATGCCAAATATGTACAGACATAGATCAGGTTAACACGTTCCTGATATAAGTGAGTTCACCTCCCAAGGTGAACTAATTTAGACTAGGACTACCATTTTGGGGGAAATTTAAATCCCCCTGAAAGCCTGCACAGATGGGCATTTAGAGTGACTTAATTAGGCTGATCGAAATGTAACAGCTGTACATACCATACACTTCACTTTTATATATACTTTACATGAGAAAACTTATTTTCTGTGCCAATTTCTTAATTCCTTTATGTGGGTTAATGGTTTGGTTCATAAGAAGGTGACCAATTTACCTGTCTGCTTAAACACATAGACCCAAATTTACAAAATTTACAAAGGCATGCAAACACCTGGTTTAAATTGAAATAAATGGCAGTTTGAAGTCTAGGTTGGAGTTAAATGCCTACATTTCTTTGTGGATCTGGGTCCCAGTGCTTTTTTAAAGTAGCTGTCATTGCATAAGTATCTCATATTTTTATGGCTGCCTTTACCTTTCTTTTTCTTTTTGTAAGATGTGACAAATTTAAGATCAGAGTAATTGTTTGTTCAACAGACAAATCTTCTGATTTATCTGTTCTTCCTCTCACACCCACCTCTGTCCACTGAACATTTAGTTAATTTTTTCTTCTCAATATTGTCTTATCCAATAAATTTATGTCCCCTCTAAATGTATCCTGCTTTTACAGATACCGTCTTTTGGAAAATGAACTGAACACATTTAAAATCCTTGTGTCAAAAGTGATATAAATAAATATGTAATTTATAGATCAGTATGAAGGTCCAGCTTATACACTGACAAGTTAAAGGGAATGTTATAGATGTTACATGCCATGATGTAGATCATCAATGTCAAACTCTGAGCCCATAGGCCAAATTCAGCCTAGTAAGTTAAATATCTAGCTCACTTGGTGTACAGAAATTCCACAGAATATAAACTTACATTTTTTAAGCATGCTTGTAGCTCAGTGGTTCCCATCCTCGGGTTATGACCCAAATGAGGGTCACGAGGCAATGCCAGCAGCACTGTACACAAAAGTTGAGCCATGCCAGGTGCTGGGAGCTCCCCTGCACCCGCCCCTAGGCTGCCGCCACCGCACTCCACTCCCAGCAGCAGGTTGCGGCAAAAAAAGGTTGGGAACCACTGTTCTAGCTATTATGTCTGTAAAATACAAAAAGAGCTTAAACAGATTCAGTGTTGTCTTCAGGAGTCTACAGATAGCTTAAACCAATCACTGAGGTGAGATTTACCAACTTCCTCCTCTGTTTTTCAATCTTTCTCATTAGTTCCAATGTATGCCATGTATTTTACCAACACTGTGTGCCAATGAGGTGCTATCTTCTCCTATGAAAGATGCACTAAACCATAGCAGCCTTCAGTTCGTAGCCTGAAGGTTAAAAATCAGCTTCCAAAATCCTGAGTGCAATTCGGTGTCTGAGTTAAATTGTGCATACATTTAACTGTGTCTGAAACCTTACCCTTTTAAATACCCAACTACCTGATCTGTGTGTGCAGTCAAGTAGTTTGGCACCAAAGTGGGTGCAATAGTCAGCACAACTAATTAAGAATAGTACACATCAGTTCACAAGAAACAAATAATGTCAAGCAAACACAAAAGATTACAGGCTTTATGAGCTAAATAAACTGTGCCTTCAATTAAATGCAAAGAGCATGTTGAGCCTCACATAAAAATACATGCCTATGAGCATAAACTAGAGGACAAATCAATTATTTGGTTAAAATCATAATTAAAGGGGGAAAAAAACCCTTGTTCAAATATAGAACTGAACATGGAGTGCCCCAGGGGTCTGTCCTGGGGTTGATTATGTTCAATGTCTTCATCCACAACCTGGAAGATGGCATAGAGTGCATACTTACCAAGTTTGTTGATGACACCAAGCAGGGTGGGGAGTAGCAGATATGCTGGAGGGTAGGATGACCTAGACAAATTGGAGGATTGGGCCAAAGGAACCTCATGAGGTTCAACAAGGACAAGTACAAAGTCATGCACTTAGGACAGAACTATCCCATACACCAGTACAGGCTGGGAGCTGACTGGCTGGGCAGAAGCTCTGCAGAAAAGGACCTGAGGGTTACAGTGGACAATAAGGTGAGTATGAGCCAACAGTGTGCCCTTGTTGCAAAGAAGGCTAATGGTATACTCGGATACATCGATAGGCGTGTTGCCAGCAGATCAAGGGAAGTGATTATTCCCCTCTATTCCCCTCTATTCAGCACTGGCCACATCTAGAGTACTGCATTCAGTTTTGGACCCCCCACTACAGGAAGGATGTGGACTAATTGGAGAGAGTCCAGCAGACAGCAACAAAAATGGTGAGGGGCTGGGGACTTATGAAGAAAGATTGAGGAAACTTGGCTTATTTAGTTTAGAGAAGAGGAGACTGAAAGACTATTTAATAGCATCTTTCAACTACCTGAAGTGGGGTTCAAAAGAAGATGGAGCTAAACTGTTCTCAGTGGTAGCAGATGACAGAACAAGGAGCAATGATCTCAAGTTGCAGCAAGAGAAATTTAGATTAGATATAAGGAAGAATTTGATTACTAGGAGGGTAGTAAAATACTGGAATGGGTTATCTAGAGAGGGGTGAAAGCTCCAACCTTGGAGGTTTTTAAGACCCAGCTAGACAACACTTTGACTGGGATGCTATAGTTGGGGATGGTCCTGCCTTGAGCAGGTGGTTGAACTAGATGGCCTCCTCAGGTCCCTTCCAACCCTAATTTTCTATGATTCTATGAACCTTTGATGTCTGACAAACTTTGCATGTTGAGCAAAGTTTTGGTTAGATTCTCAGATGATCAGCAGAGCTTCAGGCTCAGGCCTGTTGTTTTTAATTTTGTCTACAGGATTTGGTTGGGATACAGAAATACCGAAGTGTGCTGAGATTATACAAAACTAAAATGAACAAACCACCTTGACTTGTTAAAAACATTAAGTATTAGAAATCACAGAAGAATGACAAACTGAAATGTCTACTCTGACTTACAAATCATAGAATTTCAACAACCAAAAAGTGAAACTTTTAAGTGCTCACCAAAAAAACAAACACAGAAGATTTTTGCTAGAAATATTACATCTGTATTTCAAACAACAATGGATGGAAATTTTATCTACTGCTGAAACTCGAGTTTAAGTCTTCCTCCTGGGAAGGCTGGCAGCGATTTTATATTTTGTTCAGTATCTACTGCTACTGAGAATATACTGTTTGTACTCCCATGGAGTTTTTTCTTTTGTTCTTACTAGGTTTTGTTGTAGTTTTAACATAAAAAGAGTCATTCTCTCTGACAGCAGAAGCTTGCTCTCCATGCATAGAAAAACATAACATTAAGGCCCAGATTGTCAAAGGTACTAAGATACCTAACTCCCATTGTTTTAAATCATTTTATATTGTTTTCAGTGAGAGCTGAAAATCTAAATGTCTTTGAAAGTGCAGGCCGTAGTATTTTGATGACACACCATTTTAATCCTCTCTTCATATTTATTATAGTTAAATAAATTCTACTTTATTCACCACTTGCAAGGCCAAAATTGGAGTACTGAGGAGTACAATTTAAAGCACTTTAGCCATTTTTAAGACACATTAAGGGCATAGGTCTACATGTGTGCACCCTTAATTTGCCCAAAAAGTGGCAGTTTTAGAGTAATTGTGCCTAAATTTAACACCTGCATAAAGCAGGTATCAAATTTAGGTGCAAATAGTTAAGGCACTTTAAGGGATGTGTAGATACCAAGGCATCTTAACACTATGTATGTCGACTAACATTGCCAGAGCTGAACCTGTAGGGCCTCATGCTGCCACCAGGTATCACCAAAAGCAGCAGCACCGGCTGAGAGCTGTTCTCCAAAGCACATGCACTGGAGCTGGAGCAACGGTTCCAGCAGCAGCAGTACCTATTGGTGTGCTGACCACTGACTGTGTGCAGGGACACAAAAACAATTAAACAAGCCAAGCCCCAGCACATGCATGGACAGGCCAGGGAGGAATAGCTGCTTCGTGCACTCCCTGCATTGTGCAGCAAACAGAGGAACAATGCCACACTAGACCGGCAGAGGCAGGCATTGTGCATGCAGTCATTGGTCGGCATACTGACAAGTACCACTACTGCTGGAACCACTGCTCCAATTCCAGCTTCTGCACCCTTGAAGAACAGCACCCAGAGCTTCTTCTTGGTGGAGTCTGGTGGCAGCACTGGGCCCTGTGAGCTCAGATCCAGCCCACACTTCACCAACACTGGGGACGCAGGAACATGGTGAAGGGGTTAGAGCTGGGGCCAGGCCAGTCATGTCCGGGGGGAACTGAAGGCTCCCACCCCCTCAGCTGGCACGGGGCTGCACTGCCTAGCTATACTGCGGCAGGCTGCAGACAGCTGCCCAGGGTGCTGCCCAGGGGAGGCTGCTCAAGGCTGCCTAGGATAGGCTGCAAACACATTTGCCCAGCGAGCTGCAACTTAAGGCATGCATGTGTAGATGCACATCTAAATTACCTTAATGCACCTTAGGCTAAGGCACATTAAGTTTAAGTTCACATAAATTCACATGTAGACACGCCCTGTAGTCAGTTTTGGGCACAACTCTTCAAAACAAATTGGGAGGATTTGAGAGGAGAGCAGCAAAAATGCTTAGAGGACTAGGAAACTGGCCGAGGTCATTGCGGGACCCCTGGCGCGGCTCTATGAGCACTCGTGGTGCTCTGGTGAGGTGCCGGAGG
>NW_017728909.1:70700473-70731285 GCF_001723895.1 Crocodylus porosus
CTTTCCTGCCAAGGCAGGGGGTCGGACTAGATGATCTACCTAGGTCCCTTCCGACTCTAGCTACTATGAAACTATGAAACATGACAGGAAGACTGTATTCCACCGAACTAAGGAAGTTAGCTTGCCTGACAGGATGCAGGATGGACAAGGTGGGGGTGATCACTGATCACACACCTATAATCAGCAAAGATCTTATGAGGGAATATCTAGAGAGGCTGGATATCTAAAAGTTAGCAGGACTGGATGAACTACACCTGAGAATGCTGAACGAACTGGCTGACATCATTGCGTGACTAATGGCAAAGCTATTTGAGAGCTTGGCTCTCAGGGGAGGTCCCAGAACACTGGAGTAAGGTCAATGCCTATCTTCAAGAAAGGAAGGATGGAGGACCCAGGCAATTATAGGCCAATAAGTCTGACTTCAATCCCTGGAAAAATCCTGGAATAATTCATTAAAGAATCCATCAGTGATAGGCTAAAAGAAGGCAGTATTCTAAAAGACAGCCAACATGGTTTCATTGAAGGCAGGTCATGCCTGACAAACTTCATCTTCTTCTATGACCAGGCAACTCATCACCTGGATAAGGGAGATGAAGTTGATGTCATTTACTTGGATTTCAGAAAGGCCTTTGTCTTGGTCTCCCACAATGTCCTTGTGGTAACGTTGAGAAATTGCGGCCTCAGCAACTTAATGATCCGGTGGCTAGGAAACTGGCTCTGAGGTCGGACCCAGAGAGTGTTAATAGACGGAACTGAGTCAACATGGTGGAAAGCGACCAGTGTTGTCCCTCAGTACACAGGCCAGTGCTTTTCAACATATTCATCAATGATCTGGACATGAGTGTGAAAAACATACTGGCAAAGTTCCTGGACAACACCAAATTATAGGGGAAATACAGTCACACTAGAGGACAGGCTAAGGATACAGGCTGACCTGGACAGGCTGATAAGTTAGGCAGATCAAAACTTCATGATGTTGAATACTGAGAAATGGAAAGTGCTCCATTTGGAGCAAAATAATCCACAACATACTTACAGGCTCAGCAGTGCTACATTAGCTAACGCCACAACTGAAAGAGACCTAGGGGTCGTGATCAACCACAGAATGAACATGAGCTACCAGTGTGATGCTATAGCCGGCAAAGTGAACAACACATTGGCATGCATCAACCAATGCACCTCAAGCAAGACTAAGAATGTCATCCTCCCACTCTACCCAGCATTGGTGAGGCTGCAGCTGGAGTACTGCACCCAGTTCTAGGCATCGCACTTCAAGAGTGATGTGGAAAAGCTGGAAAGAGTCCAAAGGAGGTCCATGTGAATGATTAGAGGCCTGGCGAATAGGCCATGTGAAGAGAGGCTGAAAGACATGGGACTATTCAGCCTGGAGAAGAAAAGACTTAGCAGGGACTTGGTGGCAGCCTTTAGGTATATAAGGGGCAAACATCAGGAACTAGGAGAGCATCTTTTCAACAAGGCACCCCAGGGGAAGACTAGGAATAATGGACATAAACTAGTAGAAGATCACTTCAGATTGGATGTAAGGAAAAACTTCTTTATTGTTCACGTGTCCAAAGTCTGGAACAGACTCCCCACAGAGGTGGTACAGTCACCTACTCATAGAGATCTTCAAAAGACATCTGGACACACACCTTGCTAGGGTCATCTGACCTCACCAGTCGTTCCTGCCTAAGAGCAGGAGGAAGGGACCTGATGACCTCATGAGGTCCCTTCCAGCCCCTAATGTCTATCAATCTATGAAAGAATTGGGATTATCTGATGTAGAGAAGACAACACTGAAGAAGAATTTACCCCTTCAAATAAAAGGGGGTACTATATAGAGGGAGTTGATCAGTTGTTCTTTGTTCCAAAGGAGAAAAGGCAAGAACTAATAGGTTAAAACTGAAACAAGGGAAATTTAGGTTAGATATGAGGAAGAACTTGCTAATTATGTAGGTGGTTAAGTGCTGGAACAGATTACCTAGAGAGATTATGAATTCTTTGTCACCAATTTTTAAGTGCAGGTGTTAGAGGAACATTTGTCTGGAATGGTTTAGCCCAGGGTAATCCTATTTTGATCAGAGCACTGGATGCAATAATCTCATCTTTCATGTTAGTAGCCTTTCTCCACCAGTTTAAAAGAAGGGAATGTACTATGAAGATACAAAGACAGTCACAAAACCCTCAGCCTCTATTTCTCCAGTTCTTATCAGAGAAAAGATTTCAAAAAAGTCTATTGTTTTAAAAATGATCACTAAAAGGATTTCTACCCCAAAGTCTCACAGAGCTCTTTCCTCTATGGGAGAACAGTTTCTAAAACTACCCTGAATATGACCCTGGGAGATACAAATTTATGCAAACAAGAGAAGAACGAAAGAAGAAAATATCTTCTGTGAGAAGGCAGTTACTTGTTCAATAACAGCCATGTGAGAGAAAATAACCAGACAGCTGCTAAAAAGGGAAGGAATTTATGAGTGAAACAGAACAAAATGCAGTATCATGGAAACTGTGGTGTGTCACCTTTTTCCTAGCCTCAAAACATGACTGAAACTAAGTTCACACAAAACCATCAATTTGATAATCTAGATCAATTTTCATTTGCATAAATAGGCTCCAAGTAATCAGAGAACGAAAAAGCAAACAGTAGTATTGTCTGTAGTTGGTTCTGTGATAAATAGGAAAGAAATGGTTTAATAGCAAAGACCATAATTATCCACAACTCTCAGTTTACAATTAGTTTTCTTTGACAGTTATGGTCATAAATGCCAGCTTTAATCATGTGTTCAGGTTGAATTAGGCCCTGCCAATGCTGCAAGAGATCTAATCCTCTTTCTTTCCTTCTCATAATGAAATAATAATGCAAATTCACTACATTGATGGGACGACCCATGTGAATTTATTATAGGCTTGGAGAAGTCTCTTGAAAGGGATAAATTCTTTCTGGGTACAGACTTGAGGTAATTCAAACCAGACAAGAAAAAAAATGGAGCTGTCATCAGAGGCCAGGATATGGAATGGATTTAATTTGTATGAATAGGCTTTTTAATAAGTATAACAGGGCTAAGCTCCAGCTTTACTAGGGGAATATTACTGCTGTCATTTTCCAAATCTGGATGCACTAACTTTATTTGTGGGACAAAGATCATTTCCAAATCTCATTTCTTGTTACACTGCAGTTTGTGGTAGACACAACTATACCACACAACAAGCAGACCTAGTGACCAGGTCTTCTAATTATTTGAGTTAAGACAAATGGAACAATTATTTCTCATAAAACCATCTGTGGTGTCCAGTGACACGCATCAACCTCTCCTTGTGGGATGAACTCTATCTTTTGTTAATGCTCCAGTTTTTATCAGGTAAAGCTTGTTATCAATTTGATAAAATACTTAATTATTTTATTTTAACTTTAAAGGTACACTTTAGCTGATGAGAATATATAACACCATATATAAGGGTAATTGCTTCCAGTAAATAAACAGATCAAGAGCGCAACAGTTTGAAATGAAAAATAGCACAGTGTGTACTGAAGTATTAACCATATATTTCCACATCATATCAACTTAAAAACATTCTAAGTAGGGACATAATAAACATCCCCAGCCTAATTTTATTTATAAAGTGCCATAAACTAAGCCATCTCCGTGGGGTTCACAGACATCATTAGTATAATGTCTTAAGCAACAACCCCTCTGGCTGCAGCAGGTTGTCTGTATAGCTGAAGTTAGATCTCCACTGAAAAGGCAAAACTGGAGAGGTACAGTGCAGCTTTAAAGAAACGTAACTAAAATAACCTTTTTCTTTTTACAGAAAGGTTTATTTGTGGGAATTATCAAAAACATTTTTTTTATTTGAGAAAATTGAGAACGAATTTTCTCTACAAGGATAGTGATATAATTCTTCCTGTTGTTCATGTAATAAAATCTTCGTTCTTCAAACAGAGAAATCAACTTGTGTTAATGTGTCACTGAAACTTTTTAATTATCTTGTTTAACAGCCTGGACAAAAAGCCTATTTAAATGGTCAGGGAACAAGGATCAAACCAAATGCCAAATGAAAACATTGATTCTGTTACCAATCTGTGCAAGACTAGGAATGAAATATGTTGCAACTTTTGTTCTTTACAATTTGATCCTCTTGTCTATCCTGCATTCCTTGTGTCCACTGAATTTAGGTTGCTCAAAAAATACACAATCACATCTTTTTTGTGTTATTGGCATCTTGAAATATTACTAACGAGAAGTAAATGTTTTTATGTTTTATGCTGAATCTGTTTCATACGTATTTGGCAGGGTGGCCTCCCTCAATACAAGGATGAGAGTATGCATATTTTATATTAAGAAAGTAGATACTTACTGCAGCAATTGGAACTGTTCCCCAATAAAGATGTGTTATGAGTATAATGAGGTTGTAATGTGGTAAATAATTATTTTGTAAACAATCAAAGGACACCTCCTCAGTACAGACTCCTCTAGGGAAAGTCGCAGCCTGTCAGTCCGCAGACTTCAATCAAGCTTTCCAAATCCTTCAGCATCCAAACTGCCTTATCCACTAGCTTCATTACTATCATGCTAGATTCAAAAATACTCACTCGCTTATGGGTTTTCAGAACCAAGAACAACTTTGATAATGGTAACCTAATATGTTTGGTTCCATTAGCCCACTTTGCAGGTATCTTTTAATGCTATACTTGTCACTATCTTAGTGTCTGCAAGGTTAAGCAAGACCAGTTATTCCGACTGCAAACTTTTTGGATATGTAACCATTATAATACAGTACTCAGCACAATGCATGTCCTGTAGGCACTAATCTAAAACAAATTATAATGATGATGAATGTGAACTAGAAGTTGTCTATAAAGAGAAACTAATCAGTCTAGTTTCACTGTCTGGACTCACAGAACTTTAACCCAATTAGTATTTTTCATAGGGTAAAAATAATTATTTCATTTATAATAATGTAGGATGCTAGTAGTAATATAGGTAATTTTAATGTATTTATAAGATTTTTAAAAATATTATTAGGCTTTTCTTTTACAAATACTAAGAAATCCTATGAAGAACACTTGACCCTATAGTAAGTCATTGTCCATGTAATTTGGCATCATCTATGTTCCACTCTTTAGATAAAATGAGGCAACATTTAAAAACAAAATTATAATTTTGTATAATTTTGTAAATTATAATTTTGTAAAAATTGTTTTACAAAATGTCTTTAATTTTAGGCTTTAATATGTAATTTAGAGTCAAAAGTACTAAATTATTAAACTATTTTCTCTGAATTTTTCTTACAACCGTCTTTCTGTTCTCATTCTTTAGAGCTGGACTCTTCCTAATTACTGGCTGAAAACAACTCAAGCTGCTGAGTCTAGCCAGCATTAGCTGCTGTCCTGAAGCAGCCTCAAGGGTCTGCTTTAATTCTTCCATTCTTTTTTAATCCTTATCAGAGAGGTACTATCAGGGCAGATCAGGTGGGGAAGGAGGAGAACAGTGGTGCAGTTGCACCTGCATCTTTTGATTCATGATCCACCCAAAGTTTAAAACTAACTGCCTGGCAGCAGCATTTCCATTCAGGCAGCAGTGAGGGAGTCAATTGACTTCATGGCTCATTATAATGTATCTGATTCTTTCTGACAACTTTATTCCACAGGTGCTAATGACCCTTTTTCCTTTTTAATGGGCTTGATGTTCCACTAATCAAACCATCCCTTTTTCCGCAGTTTTGTTGCCTGCTCTGCTGCTCTCAATAGCTCTTATTTCACAGCCCTGCAAATTGCTTTCAACTCTAGCTAAAAACATGAATTCAGGTGAATATCAACTCAAATAAATTACAGTGATGCAGTGTCAAGAGGCTCAGAAAGCTAGATTTTATTTTATGAATCTGTAGGGAATGTGCATTTAATTCTAATTAAAACAGGACTAAAAGCAACATATTTGATTTTGTTTTGCATAGTTTGTTGTGTTTTATACATAATATATGATATAGCAAATTAATTCACATTACAATAAAGTTATATTTGTTTTTGTTTCAATCTTGAACTGGATAAAATAGCACTAGACCCCTAGTAAGTTAGTCAAGCTTCTAGTGTTTGTTTGTTTTTAACCTAGAGAAAAATGTGAGTTGTGTGCTATATAAGGATGCACCACACCATCTGCACCCCCTTTTCAAAAAACCTAGATTTGCCCATGGGTGCCATATGCAATCGCTTACAGATCCCAGCAACAGCACCTAAGACATCCAAGGAAAAGAAACAAAAACATGTAGGCCTTTTTTGCAAACAGTAGCAGTGTATTATCCTTTTTACATTCTTCCAAACACTTGATAATTTTCTCACCCCACATTTAAGCAGCCAGTAGCAGCACAGTCCCAAAAAAAGTCATGTTACTGGTATTTTTTTTTCCAGAACTGTAAATTGACAATGAACATTGGTTAGTTCTGGAGAAATCAGAACACTGCTATTGTAGTACTGAAAAGTACTGTAGGTTTAACTTTCTGAAATGATAACTATACGTGAAAACACTGTCTACCCTTTATTGTGTTTCTGACCCTCATTCACTCTTTTGTAAGTACAAGTTTTATGGCTTTTCCATACTCTTGCATTCTTCCCATTTTTCTGCACTCGTGGTTTATCTTTATTAGTCGTTGGCCATGCCTACGTGCTACGATTACTGTGTTCTAGAGTGACATCTTCAAGCAGGCTGCTTACTAAACTAGAAGCAAAATGACTGGATCTACACAGCACAGGGGGAAGACTAACTAGCACTGTCAGTTAGCAGTGCTAATTATGCTACCCGAATTGCCATACACAGGTGGCTATATGGTTTCTGGTTTAGGAAGCAGTCTGCATTAAGGGGCACAGGAACACTGCCACTCTGGAATGCAGTAGATTCATCATATAGACATGGTCCCTATTTCATCCTGCTCTTAGCTCCTCTTCACGTTTTAGATTTAGCTTATTTTTAATTTTTACCTTATTCCGTTTTTGTCTGTGTATGCTTTATTTCCCCTATACCTTTTATCTCCAGATTTTTTCTCCTCTTTATGCTTCTCTCACCTCCTTACCTCATTTTGCTCTCCTTATCCCTTTCCTGAAAACTAGTTTTCCATAGAAGTATTGCAGAAATAATGCAGAGAATGACTACTGCATTCTATTTTAAAAATAGAAAAACAGTCCTTGCAAAATAAATTTGAGTAATATACTGCATATGCTGACTTTGTCAGTGTAAAATATACAGTTTTTGTCAGAACGCTATAATCAAAACATTCTACAAATGAATATAATTACTTATTTTCTATTTTTGAAATTACAGCTTTTGTTACATAAGGCAAAAAGGTGACAGAAAAGTTCCCTTCTCCTTCTTTAAAGATGTTACTATGTTTAATTTTAATTGTATGCAACAAATATCAGTTTGGTGGAATGTTTATAACTATGTTAGGAAACTTTTAAGAATGGAAGTGCTAGCACAAGCTTCAACTATAACAGTGTGAAGATGCTGCTATAACTACCAGTTGTATTTTTTCCCAGGTGCATGATACTTCAGTTAGAAAAGGTGTTTCTAGTTAAGAGACAGATCAATTGACTTAGCATCTCAAACTTAGCCTCAACTCATATAAAATTGGCTGTAGCATTAGAAGGTGAAAGAATATTCTTCTAGACAAATGTTAACAGGCCATCAGTGTGTGAGATCTTATCAGTGAAAATAAGACAGTCCCCATAGGTTGACTTGATTTTGATTTTATTTTCCTAACTATGAAGGTGAATTTGAGTTTGCATCATTTTTAAGTGATTAATATGCTGCACAAGCAGGCAAAGGGTAAAAGAGGTCAAACAGCTTTATTTATATACAGGAAGGCACTGTACATGGTTACACAATGCAGATTTTGCTGCTATGTAAAAGAAGTAAAGGGGAGAACGTTGCTGGAATGTGAGAATCAGTAGGCCTCTGAAGTCTTGCCTGGAAAAAGCCCAAAAACAAATATAATGAGGAAGTTCTTCATGATTAATTATCATTATGATTTGTTCCACCTTAGTGTTCCTGGATCTCAAAGATCACACAAAGACTTCATGAACACCCAACAAATTTTTTATATGTAAAATATAGAAGCATAACACACAAACAAATTTAAAAAGACTCAGGTCTGAAATTATTGTTTCAACACTGACATGTAAGGGAACAAATAAAATAAAAGCCCTTCATCTCCCCACCCTGTGCAGCCACAGATAATGTGCAGGGAAGATATTAGAGGTGGGTAACTCCTGTTTTTGCCTAGTACAGAGTCAGAGGCTTTCCCTGCTTAGCAGCTGACCTTGAAAATGGCTAGCTCCATGGGGTAAAGCTTGATATACCTAAGGACAGTTGCACTAACTTATTCCCCCTGAGCACATCTACACATGCTATTAATCCACAGCAATAAACTCTGGTGCATATCTCACCAGAGTTAATTGCTCCCGAGTGCTGTGTTTGAACATGTGCCTGAGACCTCAGCACATTGAGCGGGGGTGGAGCAGCCTCAGCTAGCAGGAAGCCTGGGGGGTCAGCCTGCCAGCCCAGGGCTGCTCTGACCCAGCTCTACGTGCTACGGAGGAGCTGACTAGAGCACGGGGGTTCTCCAGTGTAGGCCTAGCATCAAGCAGCCCCCAGACTGAAGCACCCTCCTGCCCCAGCCAGCCCCATCAGCATCTATACATGTGTTGCTGTGGAGTAAAAAATGCCACCACAGGGTACTACTTATATTTACAAGTACTAACCTGAGGCACAGTTGATTAGTTTACTCCATCCTAATAGCACTTTAGATGCTAAGATTTTTAGTGTGGAGCTAATTAGGCAACTGCATTAAATGTCTCCTGTAGACACACCTCCTGAGTATATGAGGACAGCTTAGTGAGGAATCCTCCTTCATTGTTTAAATGCATTTCCACTGATTTTGCTGAAACCTTGATAGTCTTTGATACCTTCACGGCATGCGGTGATAATTATCAATGGCTTCAGTATTTGCTACATTAGGGCTTGAAATTGTATCACCTTGGTACATTAGTACCACCTTGACAGGGTGGAGAGACTTACATGTACCAATGACCCTAAGAGCAGCACCACTGGAAGTCTTGTACTGGTAGGGTCACCTGTGGTGGTAAAGTCAAAGGTGAGATACCAGATGAAGAACAGTCCAATACAACACTAAGACCTCAATAGTGGAAAAGGTGGATGCATAAGGTATTTTGCTCAATGGCCACATAGACAGAAGAAGGCTGCAGTGGAAGAGGAACCCCACTTGTCTCGGATCTCTTTGCCACTGGACACAAGTTTCTCCTCTGCCAAGTTCTCTGTAGTTTCCCATGCATAGCAGCCTCCTCATGTAAAACAAGTCAAGCAGAACCTTCTCCCACTGGTCCAACATCTACTACAATAATCAATAACTACTGCAAAGTCCTTCCACAATGGATGAGTGGTGACAGAGACAGACAAAGTGATCACCAGGAGTCCCTAGTCATGGATGCACATGCAGGTGGCAGTCACATGATGGTCACTTCACCCTTGGAATGGGACAGGAGGGTGATTTGGCAGCTGTGATTGCAATTAAGCAGTCCTTTTTAGGATCCCCTCTTCTCACCTCTTGTGAGCAGGGGGCTAGAAAAGGTACCCCAAACATAGGCTGTCCCACCTTACCTTCCCTGACTGGATAGCCACTTCCGGGGGATCATTCAAATTGTAGTCAAAACACAAATATATCCTTTGTATCCTGGAATGTGCAAACCCTACTAGGTGACCTGAATAGTGGCAACCTGAACATAGAACAGCTATTCTTGCCAAGAACTCTCACAATATAACATCAATACTGTTGCTCTCAGCAAGACCACACATGCAGACAAAGGCCATCTGAGGGAGATGGGGGGTTCTTTTGGAAAGGAAAACCTGCAAACAACAGGTGAATACAAAGCACTGATTTCACCATTAAGAACCAGATTGCCAGCTGAATTCCCTGTTAGCACTGACTCTCTGCCAGCCAGCAATTTGTTTGCTACCGTCATCAGTGATACTCCCCAGCACTCAATGCCAAGGAAGAACAGAAAGAACAGTTTTATGCTGACCTTGGTGAAATCTTGACTGAAGGAGGAAAATATCATCCTCCTTGAAGACTTCAATGCAAGAGTTGGCAGGGACTTTAACATGTGGAGGAGCACCATTGGGAAGGAAGGAGTAGGCAAGGCCAATTCCAGTGGCATCTTTTTACTCAGTAAATGTGCAGAGCACTGACCTTTCATTATTAGCAAAATCTTCAGACAACATGACAGGTACAAAATAACATGGCAACACCCCCACTTGAAACAATGGCACCTCCTTGACTACGTCATTGAAAGAGCACGTGATCAAAAAGGTGTTCATAGCACACTGGTCGTGAGAAAAACTGATGAATGCTGGACCAATTATCATTTAGTGAGACCAATCATGTTCATCAGGGTTGCACTAAAACATTGAAAGCAACCCCAATCAGTCCAAAAGCAGTACATCAAATGCCTTCAGACCCCTAGACACCATGAAGCCCTCCAAACACAACTCAGTAAGAAACTCATCAATCTGAGGATTGAAAATTATAACACTTGTGTTGAGGAAAATTGGCAAGCTCTAAAACACACCATTAGTTTTGCATGGAACCGGTTGACTTTATCACCCAATGCTATCAGGACTGGCTTGACAAAAACAACACTGAGATCAAAGTCCTTCTCAATCAGAAAAGAAAAGCTTTCTGTGACTGGCAAAACCATCTTGTGTCCAGTTAAAAGCAGGCAACTTTTTGAGGGCTTAAAACTGAAGCCCAGGCAAAGATTCAAGCAATCAAAAAGAAATGGTTGAAAGAGAAGGCAAAAGAAATCCAACAATTATTGACAATCATGACATGCAGAGCTTCTTCAGTGCCGTCCAGGCTGTGTATGGACCAAGTTCTTGTGGACTTACCCAGCTTAGATCTGAAGACAGCAGTACTCTCCCCAAAGACAATGAGTCCATCAAAAACTGCTGGAAAGAGCACTACCAAAAGCTCCTGAACTGAGAATCGACAGTGGCTGATGAAACCATTGAATCCATCCTACAGCATCCAGTAAGGGAAACACTTGCCAGTCCACCAACCTCTGAAGAAGTCCACCAACCTCTGAAGAAGTCCACCAGATGATAAAATAAATGAAGAACAACAAAGCATCTGGCCCTGATGGTATACCAGCTGAAATCTTCAAAGTTTGGGGAAACTATGAGCAATAAACTCCACACATTATTTCTTAAAATCTGGAACACTGAGGAAATTCCCACTGCCCGGAGGAATGCCAATACTGTCACCATTTTAAAAAAGGGAGATAAGTTTCTCTATGCATAAGTTTGTCATGGTATCACCCTCCTCTCCATTTCTAGGTCCTTGCTCAAATTCTGCTGAACCAACTGCGCCCTCTTGCCAAGGAAATCCTTCCTGAGTCTTAATGTGGCTTCAGACCATTGAAAGGCACCATGGACATGATTTCTGTGGCCTGGCAGATCCAGGAAAAATGTTGATAACAACACCAGGAATTACACATTAGGGCTGTACAAAGTTTCAGTCACTGATTTGATTCAGCAAAGATTCGGCCCAAATCTTTAATCTCTCCAAATCGAATCAGAACCCTCCAAATCAATTCAGAGAGATTTGATGATATGGACTGAGACACAGCTTTAAATGTTTTTTCTACATACCTTAAGGTACCAGGTGGCTCATGAATAGTGAGATGATGGGGTGGATGGAGCGTTCCACAGGAGTGTGGGGATTCCCCAGTGTGCTCAGCCTTGGACCCAGAAGTGGACCAGAAGCACTTCCAGTCCAATTCTGGGTCTGCCACAGAATGAACGGGGGACCCCCCCTCCATTCCCAGTTAAGTGACTGGTGTCTCCTGGGTCTGGGGGGGCACCTGAGGTCCCCCCACAGCCAATCACCAAGCCAGATGGTGCAGGAGGAGTCCCCTGCATGCTTGGCAGTGGACTCAAAAGTAAACCGGAAGTACTTTCAGTCCACTTCTGTGTTCACCAGCAAGCATGTGGGGGTTCCCCCCTTGATCCTGTGGGATGCTCCATCCTCCCCACTATCGCAACATTCACGAGCTGCACCTGGTACCTCAAGGTATGTAGAAAAAACATTTAAAGCTGTGTCTATGGTCGAATCGCTGATTCTCTGAATTAGCATCGAATCTTCAGATTCAGATTCAGTCTAATCGAATTGGGACAATGATCCGAATCAATGAATCGACTCAGTATCCCTGATTTGGACTGAATCTGAATCCTAATTAAATATGGCCCATTTCACACACCCCTACTGCACATGGCCTTTATCAATTTGACCAAAGCCTTTGACTCTTTTAACCATGAGGCTTATGGAATATCTTATCAAAGTTTGACTACCTAATGAAATTTATCACCATCCTAAGACTCCTTCATGACCAGATTACTGCCTCCATCCTATACAATGACTCTGCTATGGAGTCCTTTGCCATTTGAACTGGCGTCAAGTAGGACTGCATGATTGCACCAGTTCTGTTTTCCATCTTTCTTGCAGTCATCAAGATGCTCTTCCATGACTACCTGCCACATGGCATCAGCACTGAATACAAAATAGGAGCCTTTTCACTCTCTCCCGCCTTCATGCAAAACCAAAGTTACATCAGTCTCAATTGTAGAACTTCAGATAATTTTGCTATTGGTGCACATACTGAGGAGGACCTACAATGGCCCTTAACTGCTTCTCTCAAGCATACAAGTGCTGGGGACTGACCCTTAGCATTGGGAAAACAAAGATCTCCACCAGCCTGCTCTGGGCCAATCAACTCCCCCAGCAAAGATCCTCATTGATGAACAGGAGCTGAAGAATACTGAACACTTTGCATACCTTGACAGCCATCACTCAAAGAAGGCCAACATTGATGAGGAAATCCAATATAAGATCTGATGTGCCAACTTTGCCTTCAGAAGACTGAATCATCATGTGTTCATGACATCAGGACTCAAACAAAGCTCCTACTATAAGGCTATGGTAATCCCAACTCTTCACTATGACTGTGAAGCTTGCGTGACCTACAGGGAGTACCTGAAAAGCCTGGAATGCCTTCACCAGCACTACCTCTGGAAGATTCTTGGAATAAAGTGGAAGGACCATCACACAAATACTGGTGTCCTCACCAGTGCTAACACCACCAGTAGGGAAGTGTTAATCAGTCAATATCAGCTGCAGTGGACAGGGCATTGTGTGCACATGCCTGATGTATGGTTACCAAAACAACTGCTATACTCCCAACTCAGCCAAGGACAAAGGACACACAAGGGCCAGAGGAAACATCTTAAGGAGACCCTTAAGGTGAACATTAAGAAGTGTGGCATTGACATCAAAAATTGGAAAAAACTAACCTGAGACAGGGCTACATGGTGATGCCTTGTGACAGAAGGTATATCTTACTCTAAGGAAAATCATCTCACCCTGGAGGCAGAAAAAAAGAGAGAAACAGAAGGAAAGGAAACAAGACTGATAAATCCACAGACAAACCCTCCCTTTGTATCTGCCAGAGAGTCTGCAGCTCTAGGATCCGCTTTCTTAGCCATCAACAGACTCATCCACAATCCTTTACTTGACCCGTGGGTGTGATCATTCTTAATTGTGGGGGATTGCCACCACCAGCAGCCTGAAATACTGTGTAGCACTCAGAGCTAGCAACATAGCTTGACACTACCTCTTCTTGGTATAGTATTTACTTTCTTATGAGCCTTGTGTGGATCAGGGGAAACGTGGGGATGGTCAGACCTGTTCTAGGTTTTGATGAAGCATGGAATATCAGCATCCAGGATGGGAATGCCTGAGCGTTTAACTCTGAGCACTGTTGTTCATGAAGTATCCAAGTCTCTTCTTTTTTTCCTACATAGCTCAGTATGTAGGACATCAGACAGTTAGGGTGAAGTTACTCTTTATAATTAGGCCATACTAAATCTGCAGATTGTTAAGCAGTGATAAAGTTGGAATGGATTGTGAGCAGTTGCATGTTAATGGTTAATACCATTTCTTGCCTGCACAGCTCTGACTTGCCACTCAAGGGGTGGTAAGGGCTGGTAAGCAGGGTGTGGCTAGAAGCAAGCACACCTGGGCTCTATCCCTGCTCTGGGTTGTGGAGAGGAGGCTGGGAGCAGTGCATCTTGGGATTCTGGAAGACTGCAACTTTGTCCTTTTATTCCTGTGGAACAGACTGCAGTTACCCTAACATTAGTTAGGTAGTACAGCCCACAGTTTGCCCTTGCCTAAAGTGACATAACTTCAAGATGCACAAAATGCATTTAGCATGAGTTAATGAGCTGTGATATATGGATGCTTGTGTTTTAAATGTCCTTAGTGTGACCCAGCTATAATGTGTACTTTCACCCTTACTCTCAGAGTTGTGAGTCTGAACCCCTCATTGGATGGAGTGCAACTTTTTTCAGGCAAGATTATAAACAATATTCGTGTGGGGTACTTTTGATGGGGATATTCCTGCCCTGAGCAGGGATCTGGAGAATATGACCTCCTGAAATCTCTTCTAGCCCTATATTTCTATGATTCTAGTAAGCTACCAGCATCAAGAGATCTGGGTAAACGCACTGACCAGTGTAATTCTCCTAGACCTGTATGACTTGTATCAGTCCCACTCCTTTCAAAAACAGAACCACTTCTGTTCTACAAAGACAAACTCCATCAAAGATGGAACAGGACTTTTGCGTTAAAAATATAGTACAAGTGAAACATTTGCTTTATTTTATGGTAATATAATAACAGTACTATTATAATTGAATGTATGCAAAGGTACAGAGTTCATTATCATAATATTTATCCATGAAAGATGATAATTTATGGGTCAAATTTTCTTGGTATAAATTGGCTCAGTTTTTTTTTACTACAATGTAATGAATTCTATTGTGTTAGAAGATCATCTGTCATTTCATAATGCTACTTACATGTGACACTGTTTCTGAAAAAGACAGCTGTGTACATCTTAATGCTGAAATATTAGTGACTGTTTAAAAGAATAAAATTACTTGATCATTCAGTATGTTACATTTTTTCAGGTAAAATGCCAGCACTGAATCATGACTCTCTTAGTGCAAACCCTTTTGTCATAATGAAATGCATAATCAACAGTTAAAACAATCAAGTTGTTTTGCTAATCTATTGTTTCATGGGCCCAAGATTAACTCCACAAGCAGTCTTTAATGATAAATCAGGTAATCAGCACTTCTGCATTGTTTCACAGCCAACAGTTGAATGGTGTAGAAAAAATATCCACAAGCTTTTTTTTAACTAGTAGCTTTTTTCACATTAACATTTTATTGAATTTTCAAACAATAATTACACAATAAAGGATTAAACCAACCAAATCCCATACTGCTGCTGAGTTACAATCACACGCTTAATTACCAATAATCAACACATTTATCAAGCAGTACTTCTGAGCATGATTATTATTTATATCAACCACAATGCCCTCACTATATAGGGAGGAGGAGAAACATGTTCAGTCCAATATAAGAGAAAACTACCAAATAAAAGCCTACAAAAATGACACTCTTTAACACATATCCACCTAAACACCTACTGCAGATAAAGAACAAAGTTGCACCTCATGTTGAACGAGTGTGCCTGAAAATTATTGGAAGAAAGCATACAACCTTCTTCCTACACATAAGCTCTCCATATGGAATCAGCTTCCTTTCCCGCAGTAGGTGCTAGCTGATCATATTTGGGCCCACTTGGGCCCACTTGAGCTAAAAGCATCAGTGTCTCCTGCTGAAAGTTGTGACTTATTAAAGTTAATATGAACCAGTTGATAGAGGGGCACAAAGTGGCACATTCATGTTGTTTGGGTTACATAAGCATTTGTGGAAAAACTGGGAGGCGAAAGCATAGTTTTTGTTTCAGTTTATCCGGACCAAACCCGTGGCATTACTGCTGGGATTAATGACAGTTAACAGATATGATACATGCCTAAGGGAGAGGACAAGGCCAGAAGACTGTTCCAGAGTCAGTACATCCCAGAATTGGGTCTTAAATCAAGAAATTTATGCCTGAACCATTTCACAAGAAAAGTTTCTGCTTCTGCTGCTTTTTCTGTAATAGCCTGGAAATAAATATTTTTTGAGGACCAAATTAAAGGACATTTCCTGAAATGTCAGCAAAGCTTTTCATAGCTTTATAGGCTCTGTCAATGTTGCAAAAACAACTCTAGGCTTTCTAAATATTCTAAATAAGTTCACCATGGCTGCGTCTACATGAGATGTTACAGCACAGTCGGTACTTCTATAAACAATTACTTGTATAAACAAGCACTAAATAAATGTGCAATAACACGAGTTACTGCACAGTACCACCGGTGAACATCTTTTTTGTGATCCTACTGAGCAGTAGCCTAATGCTACTGTGCAGTAGTGTCACATCACAGTTTTTGCCATGTGACAGTACTGTGCAGTAGTATCTGGCTACTGCACAGTAAGCATCTTGTGCAGCAACCCATAACATGTAATATCTTCCTTTCTCAAACCAGCTAAAAGTGATTATTCTTTCCTCAGCACCAGTCTGTTACACAAGAAGCCAACTTGGCCAGTTTAAATCTGAATTGTTTTACTTGCATATCTATACCTAAGAGTTTTCAAAAATATTTAAGGGGCCTTATAACCTAGGCAGGTGGGCAGTGAGATTTTCAAAGAAGCCTAGTCTAGGTGCTACAGGCTAAAATCATGAGTGCATTTATGCAGTTACGTCAACTTGTTCATACATAAACCCTGATGGGGTTCCCAATTTAGATACCGCTCCATCACCTCTCAAGCAACAGGTTACCTAACTCTCAGTCTCACCAAGGCACCAGATGCTTTCTGTGCCCAATTGTCAATACAAAACACATAACACAGATTATGACATCTGAGGTTCATTCACTTATGACTCTACCAGTCATACATGCCATCACCTGTTCACAGTGCCCTCTGCTGCCTACATTGGACAGACACATCGATACCAACGTGAGGGTAAGCTTACACATTACAATTAGCAGGTGCTAACTAAGGAATGTTAATTGGTGTTAAAATTAGTATATGATGTGCAGTCATATGTTAAGGGTACACTCTCTAATGTGCATTGCTCACTTGCCAGTACTGGTGAGCAGAGGTGTGGCGGGGAGCTGTTAAGTCTGCTCCATACCTTTCCTGATCTCTGGCTCTTTGGCCACAATATAAACCGGGGCAGATGGGGGGAAGCCCCTCCACGCCCCCCCAGCACTGCTTGGATCACTTCCTCTGCTCCCTGATTGACCCTCTACTCCCATCCCAAATGTCCCTCCTAATCCCCAATAGTTCCCCTGTTCCCCATTGTCCTCTGGGACATCTCCAATTGCCTCCCTAGCCCTGATCAGCCCCTCTACCCCTGGATCACTGTTCTGGTGCCCCAAACAACCTGAGATCTGTGGCATGGCAGCAGGGGGCATTCCAGTGTGCAAGCATCCATATTTTAATTTTAATGGTTTAATTTTAACTGGTCATCTCACCCCCTGAGAGAACGAGTGAACAGCAATCTGCATCAGCTGCAGAAAGACAAGCAGGCCTGCAGCAGAACACTTTAACTGCCCTAGGCTGTTCTTAGGAAGCCAACTTTAAAAACTGATTTGAACGAGAAATTGAAGAATTCTTATCATCTCATCATCCACAGACTGGACTCTGTTAAATATGGTTTAAATGGGAATTACGGATTCTTATCCCATCACCTGGATTAGCTTTTGTGACTCCTTTGTTCCCCTGGGTGTACTGCTTGCTGGTTTGTCTCTCCCAGTACTGCCCCTTCCATTGCTACCCCCTTCTCCCGTCTGTCCTCTTCTTTATGGACTTTTGTGTTCAAATTTCTCTCTGCTTCTTATACCTTTCACAATATCCGATGAAGTGAGTTTCAGCTCACAAACGTTTGTGCTCTTTACAGGGGTGTAGGTTGTAGCCATGTTGGTCTAAGGACGCTTCCTGCTGCCCCACCCGTCTCTCATCCATTGACACCTCAATCTACATTTTCACTGACTACCTGTCTTGTATGCAGACCAGCCCAGCCTCTGGCTTCTTTACTTTTCATTCCATCCAGGAAGAGCGCACATCAACTGCTGAAACTTCCTTAGCCCGACGAAGGGTTTTTGAACCCGAAAGCTTGCTTAATAATTGTTTTCCAACTATTTAAGTTGGTCTAATAAAAGATATCAGATCCACGCAAAGAACCTTATATGCCTATGTGCTCTTTACACACACATATACACACTTTGGTTGTCCATGAGGTGCAGCTACCTTGGCTTGTACTATCCCTCCTATGTCATCTCCAGGGCCTGATCCAACTGGCATTCGCATAGTATATCTGCAGGATCAGGTTCCATAGAAAACACTGCCAACCAAAGAAGAATGAACTAGGGATTGGGATGGTCTATTACACTATATCTCAGTGCTCAGAACACTGGAACCTCATGTTCCCTCCTCTGCTTGAAGCTATTTCTACCCATAATTGCACCATTATTTTTATTTTTACATTAAATATTTTTGAAGCATGGATTTGAATCCTCTTCTTCCATCTCAGGTGAATGCCCTAAGCACTAAGTTATTCTCTCTTTCATTCTCCCTCTCACACTCACTCATTCAACCCAGTGAATAACTACATATGCAGTAGAACCACTTCAGTAAGCTGTTTTCAGGGAACAGGCATTTCCTTAGGCTAAGCTAAAATTCAGAAACACTTGGGGTCTAGGGAGCTGACTACCTATAACAGAAATAACTGCACTATTCTTAAATAAAGAGTGTCTTAGACTCACACAAATATTAATTAATTAAAATAATTGAGACACCTTCTGCCACCCTGAAATTTGTCTAGAATGGGAAATATTCTATTTGCAGGAACTGGCAAGATACAATAATCAGTGCCCTGTCCCTACTTAGATGCAACCAAAGTGGCCTGAGCAATTCAAAATGGTCTTTTTGGTTGGAATATTTGGAAACGCAAACGGCACAAAGACTTCTAGCATGCGTTACAAAGAGGCTTGGCCTCACTTTTACACTGGTTAATACACCAGTGATACACCGCTATTGCTTTGCTGGAGGCACTCCTAATATACAACAAATAAGTGAGAAGAAAAACGTGACATTGATGTTTTCAGCAGAGTTCTTCCTTGGATCTATATCCATAATTCTACAATGCCAACTTCATCTTAACTGCAGCAACTTATTTTGACCCCACAGAACCTAGAGAAGATTTAGGTTTACAGTTAAATAATGATAGATATTACCCTTAGTAGAGTTTTCAATTATTAATCAAAAACAATAATATTCATACAATGAAAAAAAAACCCAACAAGGAATTCAGGCTGACCAACAACTACAATTACATTTTACCACACAGTTTCTTTTTAAAGCACAAATTTTGTGCCATGATAAAGGTATCACTAAAATGGGGAATAAAGACCAAAATTTAACAAAAATTAACAAAAGAATAAATATTCATATCCATAACTACTGTGAGGCTACCTATTGCCTATTAAACATATCAACAAACAACTTCCAGCCAAGCAGACCTATAAACAATGAGATTTTAATGTAATGAAAGCATAACATTAAATACATTTCATATCTCCAATTTCAATGTGAAGCCTAACAAATATTAAAAATGATCTCCACCTTAAAAATGGCTAGCACTTCTAAATCATTTTTTCTTCCAGGTTCCTTAATAAAACAAATATCTTAGAATTGGCTTAGTTTTGTTTGGAAGTTTAACAAAAAGTTATTCCTATTGAAGGGAAAAAATGAGTCAACTTTTGCTGTACTCAGGTCTCTTTTTGCTTTTGCTTGTTGCGAAATTTCTAGCATACCATCAACTGCAAAGCATATGCATTGAAGTAACAACATTTAAAAAACTGTAAATTTTGACCTCATAAACAAGAGTATTGGTACTGGGAATCAGTTTTAAAATACAGTGCCCTCCCACTTGAGAAACAAGAAAAAATACATTGCAAGCTATATATCTAGCAGAAACCACTAGCACAGTGTCCTATTTTAAAAATCTCTCTCTTAACTGTTGTTATTTGCAGAAATTATTCAGTAAGCAATATCAAATTACAAATCAATTCAAGAAATATGTAAAAGTCCCATGGGCAATTCAATTAATGAGTTGAAAAAGCTATATTAATCAGACACGTCAGTCTCTGGTACCCTCTGCACATTACATTTAAGGCGGGATTAACCAGTCAATCATACCTTCAGTTGTGACCCAGCTACACGTTCAGCCAATTAATGGCCTGATGAAACAAGGAATAAGCCACAAGGTTATTCCACAAAAAATGTGAAATAACTTTGTTGCTTGTTTTTACCCTGCTATTAATTGAGCATGTGGCCAAATGCTCCCCTGTGATTGGGAGCCCCATCAGCCAACAGTTCTCTCACCCATGAGGGTGCATCACCTGCCATGAGCTGTGCTAACCAGGATTGTAGGTGTGGCAGATATTCACGTGCTACCTTCGCTAGGAACCTCATCACCTGATGCAGCTCTCAGTGGGGCCAGGGTTACACATCAGCTGACAAGGCTCCTAGTCAAATCAGTGCATGAAATACTGACCCTGCTGCAAGCCCCATCAGATGACAAGGTTTGCAGCAAGAGCAGTGTGTGGAGTACAGCCCCAGCTCTGATTCTCCTCAACTATGTGGCTTGCAGCAGCAGGAGCCAGTGCAGGGGGAGCCCAGGATCACTGGTGAGTCCCGGATAGTGTAGGATCACTATCCTGGGCTCCCCCCGCACCAGCAGTAAGACATGATAGGATCTGATGCTCGATCTGGCAATCATACCTCCTGCCATGCACATGTGGCATGACAGGAAACATGATTGTGTGGGTTGCATATTAAATCCTATGTTGTCTTTACCTGAACATCTACAGGAGCCCTCTATGATTTATTCTCTGATCTCTAGTCCCAGTCTTCCGATATCACCCTCAAGAATGTGACCCAGAGGAAAGAGGTCTTATTTTTTTTAACAGCCTTTTTGTTCCATAGAAAGTCTGGATCCAAATCATATAACAAATATGATGCACCATTCCAGTTCATTTGACAGTGGTGGGGCTATAATAGAATGTATTTTCCCTGTTACTCCTTCACTTCTTCCTGAAGAACATGGAATCTTTTCTTGTGAGCCATTGCTTTCTTCACATCTGGAGAAACTAATATTCTATTGTCCTGAAACAATAGTACTCTTACATATTGCAAAATATTAAATCCAGAAAACAAATGTCCCCAGAAAAGTGACTAGTAACAAATGATACCCTGTTCTGGGAATGAAAGACAGAGTAGAATAACCTAAATTGTGCAGTACCTTAAAGGTGACTGGGATATATTTTCCACATTTTTCCTTTGCTCCTTTGTACAGATCAGAATTGTAAGTCAGGACATTTGCCCAATAAAAAAAAAAATTTTCTTTCTCTCTCTAATGTTTCATAGACAGAGCACTTGGTATGTTTTTCATAACAGAGATTAAATTTTCTATATCTGTGTGCTATGCTACGTTTAGCATGGCTGATCCTGACACAGGTCCTTGGGCACTATCATAATTGTCATAACAATAATATATTAACAGTTGAAATGCATATTATACTACTTACAATAAAAGAATTTAAACAATATAAGCCATTCCCATTATCCCCGACACAAGTAATATAATTCCCCAGCACAGGTATATAATTCCCATTATCCCTTTCCTCTTGAATACGACCTTCTATTAATGTGTTTTGTATATGGATCCTGGGGAAGGGATAGAAGAATATCAAATGCAAAGAGACACCAGCATATTACAGTTATCTAACTGCTTTCTTCCAAGATTTTTAGAATAATGAGCAATTGAAATACTGTAGACCAGCAGAGGTGGCTGAATAAACCCTGGTTCAAGGCTTAATATAGATCTGTAGCTAATTTTTAATATGCTGACAGACAGCAGCATAGTAAAAAAGCAGCATAGCTTCATGATGGTCTCCAAGAAGCAGTTTATAGCTTGAGTATCCAGGCCCCTAATGGCTATTCATGATTCTCTTCTATCCTCTCAAAGAAAATGATTTAACATTCTCCTTAGAAAAAAAAAAAAGACCAGTTTTTGTTTGTTTAATAAATCTTTCTGTTTTTGAGGATAAAGAATTCTGTCATCTCAGACCTTTTCTGTTGCTATTTAGGAGATAATTTTTAATTATCAATGTTCTCTCTCTGGGTCATTCTGTTTGTTATGTCTTTGTTTTGCGGTACTGAATTTTCCACAAGCCTAGTTATTTTAACCAGAATTTTTATTAGACCATTTCTAATAAGATAGAGGCCCTTTTCAGCATGCATATATGAACATAACACTTCCCGTGAAAGCACCAAACATATGGCTATGTAAATGTTTAGTCAGACGGTGAAATCATTCAAAAACATGCAGATATATTTAAACAAATGTATGGCCATTTTGTGTGCATAAAAATTTAACCCTACAAATCAAGGCACCTAAAACTTTGGTTTTAAAGATGAATTTGTTCTTACAATGCTGTGTATCTGCCAGCCATCTCTGTCACCACAACTTCCAGTGGTGTTATCAAGGGAATCCCCAACCTTAACATCATTTGTTGCACTGTGAAGCATGATATTGGTCCCTTTGGTCACAGGTTGTATCAATGCCACAAATAGCTCAGAAATAACACCATATTTATTTCCTTTAGCATAGGGAAGAAAGACTTTTTATTTGAGACTTTTTATTTAAGTTTTCATTAAAAAGGATCGTCCCTCAATACAAAACTAAAAAAAAAAATACAAAATATATTAAAGAGAAGGAATTTAAGCAAAAGCAATAAGTAAGTTAACAATCAGTAGCTCAAGTATTCCTTCTCATCGAAGGAACAACTCATTAGGCTTGGCCTCATGACAAACACAGTATTAAAGAAAAAAAGCCAGCTGATTTTTTCCAAGAATTAGACGATATAGAAAAATGATTAGACTGAGGATAATGTGCCACATACCAAAATGGCTTTATTACTTGTTTTTATTATCCTGTATGTTGCAGCATTAGGTAATGGCCTCAGTCATAGCTCAGGACCACATTGTGCTAGGCACTATACAAATACTGGATAGAAATAATTTCTTGCCGCTAGGTATAAGACAAGAAATACAAATTAGAACAAATGAAATAACATCAGAGAAAGAGCACTGTGCTATAACCTAGTGGTGAGGGTGCTCATCTAGGAAGTTGGAGATATGGAGCCAAGTTGCAGATCCAAATCAGAGATGAGCATTTTGAACAAGAGATTTATATATCCTTGCTGAGTGTTCTCTTGGCCTGTGGCTAGCAGGGAAGTAAAAGGAAAAAAAGAAAGCACATCCTACTATCTTCTTTATGAAGCTCTGGGAATGTCTACCAAGTGTGCTATGCTAGAGAGGTCAGTGGGAGAGTGCTTGGTATATACATGTTGTTGAGATTTAGACATTGAACAGTTAAGCAGTATCAGAGGAAAAAACCCAGGTATTTTTTTTGCCAAGAATTAGACAATAGAAAAATGATTAGACTGAAAATAGCAGTTGTAGGATTTAGGCTAATCTGAGAATTTAGGTGCCTACGGGGTTAAGTGGCAGGTCAGCAGATGTTCTGAGGATCTCAGGGGATTTGGGATTTGGGTGTTTTGAAACTAGGTTGGCAGTTAAGGTTTTTTGCAGATTTTGACATCTGTTACCCATCCAAAAACCAGCAAAAATAGACCACATCTATTTTACAGAGGTATTGTAAAGATAAATACATTAAAGACTGTAAAGCACTCCAATTCTAAGGAAACAAGAGCTGTATATGAGTTAGGGAGACTACAGCTTACTCTTGCTCTGAGTGCTAGATAGCCACAAGAGTAAAAATGGCTGTGGCCACCTTTACTTTTCCTTGCTGGTTTATTCTGAATATAGCGTACTTCCTTCTGAGAACCTAAGCTGCCTATTATATATAAATATTAAAGTTTGATAATATTTGTTATAGCAAAACTGCAGATCCTGCATGGTTGATTTCAACCAGTAACAATGTGGAGGGAAAGGGACAAGGAGGACAATAGCCCTAGGCACCCATTTAGCAGGGGCAGCAGAACGGCAGCCTTCAGGGATTCCACATTGTTGCCACAGCAGCATGTGTTGATGGAGCTTGTTCTCAGGCAGTAGCTGCCTGCATCACCACTGCCACAGCAGCCTCTGCACAGAGTCAAGGACTCACATCACCACACACACACAGCCTAGGGCACCCAAATGTATACCTCTGACATCAACACCCTAAAATCATGCTGAGATTTTACCTCCAAATTCTAGGAGACCTGATTGTAACAGAATAAAATGGAGCAGAGGTTATGTTGTCTTCTCTTAACAAGGGAAGCTGGACATTATTCTAATCATTTAAGAATTATAGTTAGGTAAAAACATTAAACTTAATAAGTGTTAAGTTTGCAGAAAGTGCTTTAAAGCTGTAACAGAACAGAAGTTCATGGCACTTAAAGGGCTTTAAAAATGATGGAGCCCACTCTAAGTTAACCTTCAATGGATGTGGTATTAGACTAAAGTGCTTTAGGTTAGAGCACTTTTTTGAATGTCTGTACAACATCCATTGCACTTCAACGCAGGTCACATTCTGCTGCCATCCCAGAGGCCCGAACACTGGGCAGCTTGCTAACCATGCCTGGTGCTCATCTGCTCATCTGCCCCAGGCTTTCACAAAGGACACAGAAAAGGTTCTGTCCTCTCCCTGTGCAGCCAAGGGGGGTTGGGAGAATGGATCCTCCCCCAACAAGCGTTCAGGCTTGGGTTTTGGTGGAGGCAGGGCTGGGTGGTACAGCAGGTGGGCTCCCTGCCCCCTAGTTCCCAGCAAAGCAAAGAATTGGCCAAGCATTCCCATGCTGCAACTTCTGGCTGCCATTGTCAGAAGGCTTGGGCAGAGGAAGAAGGGAGCCCCCTGACATGCAGGCTCAACCTTGCCCCCACAAGCCACCAGGCAAGCTGTGGGGGCATCCCTTGTGACAGGGTGGGTCCCCCCTAACCTCAGCCTTCTGACAGTTGCAGCCAGAAGCTTTAACATGGGGTTGCCCAGCCAGCTTTTTAGCACTCTGGGAACTGGGGCTTGGGGGAAGAGAGCTCCCTTGCTACCCAGACTGGCCTAACCCCACTCCCAGATGCTAGCCAGAAAACTGTGCAGGGCTCTCATGGCAGGGGGGCTTCCTTTAACCTCTGGCCCTAGTCCCAGGTGCAGCAAAAAGCCGGCTGGGTAGCCCCACACTGCAGCTCCTAGCAGCTGTCAAGAGGATGGAGCAGGGGGTAAAGGGAGCCCCCCACAGCTAGGCCCCACCACAGCATACTGGCTGTTGTCTCGGGTGAGGCTGGGCCAGGTCTGTGCAGGAGGGGAGCTCCCTTGCACCCCTCACCAACCCCACCCTTTTAACAGCAGCAGCTAAGAGGTGTAGTACAAGACTTCCCAGTCAGCTTTTCACTACATCTGGAACTGGGGCCAGGGGGGAAGGGAGTCCTTCTGCCACATGGACCCAGTTTCCACCCCGCCCATACCCTGCCAGCAAGCTGTTGGGGGGGCTCATGGAAGAGAGGCTTCATCCCTCCCCCCCCATGCCCAGCCATTGATGACAGTCACCAGCAGGCTGGGAGGCAGGATTGGGCCCGGCAGCCTCCATAGAAGTATGTAGGAGCACCCCCCCCGCCTACTGGCCTTGGTTAGTGCAAGCAGGCACTGAGCCTGCCCACCCCCTGCCCCCTTCCACCGAATGGCAAATGTCTGTTCAGTTCATTCCCACTCTAACTTAAAGCACTTTATGTAAAGTGTAATAATTAGCCCCCTTCTGCCAGGGGCTTTGTGAACATCTGTCCTTAGCCTTTGTGTTTTGGCAGTGATGGCATAATTTTTAAAAATTATTAAATCAATGGTTCACAAAATCTGCAGCATTTGGACACTAAGGCCAAATCCAGATGTTCAGGCATGTCCAGTTTGTGGTAGTGCAAACCTCTTTGGGGCAGCCCAAACCACATGCTGTGCCCCACACTGCCAATTTGCATTGTGGGGGCAAAATTTGCTATCAGGAAATCCTGGTAGCAAAAAAAATAAAAATAAAATAACAGCATGGAAAAAAGCGGCACAGTACACATGAGAGGAGCGTTCAGAGGCTGGGTCCTCCCAGGAGATGCTCTGGCTGCCAGCCAGTGTCCTCAATGCTTTAGTTTTCCCCTGGCTCCTCCAAGCACAGCAGGAGCTGGGAGGAGTGGGGAAATGGGAATTTCCCCAAAGTGGGGCAATTTGCCCCATACCAAACTGCATATGCTGGGGGGCACTGCAGCCAAAAGTAGCACCACAAATTTAATCCACTATTTTTGCCACAGCAAGTTCATGCCCCTCTATGTGGGGACGCACCCTAGAAGGAGAATTAGTAACCAGATCAAGTTGCCATTATTAGTAAATGAGACAAAGATGTGATTCTCATAGCAAACCAGCCACAAAACAACAGAAAAAAATCTCAAGTTTCACTGACAAGAGATATCATAAATAGGTGTATTGTCTCCACTTCTAATTTAATCTATAAACTTTGATGCTGATGTTGCATTGGGTTTTCAGTCACCCAATATAATCAATAAGCTAAAGCCAACAGCCATTTCTTCCAAAATAAAATACCAACTTTCTCACAGTGAAAACTATGAAACAACATTAGTATGCCCTTGCATGCCCTCAGTTACACAAAGCCAATAGGCACAGCTAAAATATGACTGAGGATAGGAAAGAAAAAGAGATTGCTCTACTTTATGCAAACAAATTAGGTATTTTGGAAGTAGGATTGCTGTGTTCATGTAGTGCTTTGACTGGCCTGATTGGCTCTGTCTCTCAGAGGCCTGAGGGCCACTTCCAAATGAGTGCTGCCATGCAGTATGAGGTGCTGCAGACGTGTCTGCAGTGCCACATACAGCACATTCATTCAGGTGTTATCCATGCTGCAAGGTAGCAGCACCAGGGGTAGGGGAAAAGGGGTTTGATCCCAGGAGATCCCAAGGTCAAAAAATCCATGTGAAAAAAAAAGCAGAGGTGTACATGGAGGCAGCTCATGCCACCCAAAACCAGAGCCTGGCCAGCTGGAGCCACACACCAGCTGCCAGCCAAGCTCCAAGCAGCAGGATTGCTGCTGCTGCAGCCAGGAAGCCCACAAGACCTCAGCTAAAGCTGCTGGGGCCAGCCCAGTGCTGACCCCAGCCTCCCCTACCCCACCAGGAGGTAACCTGCCACACACCAGAGGGCATGTGGCACAGGCATTCCCCAAGGACATGTAGGAGCAGCACAAGATATGCTGCTGCTTCTTGTACCCAGGGAAACAAATGTCCACGCTCATGTGCATGGGCCCCAGTAGTCCATCCTTAGTGCAGCTCTAACATAGCTACGCTAAGCATAACTGGAAGATTGGCTAAACTATTTCCAGCTTCAGAAGTTTTAGTGGGCCTCTGATCAAAAAAGACCACAATCAAGTCTTAGACTTCCATATCCAAGGGTTGGTCATGTTAACCTTAACACATTTTTTTGGCTTGCATTGAGATCTACAAAAAGGCATAAACCACTTACATTGAGTTATATACAATAAAGTGACGTTGCTATTGGAAATGTGCTGCTAAGTAAAATATGGAAATAAAATAAACATACACAATAAACAACACACTAAAGCAAGTAATGCCTACTCTCTGTTCAAATCTGTGCTTCCTTTTAATAGATGTTGTCTAGCAAAGGGAGCAACCTAAAATGGCTCACTACTGACCAATGAGCTATGTGATGAGCTAACATCTTATTCCATTGACTTCACTTGGCACAAACATGATTAGAATTTTAGCTAATTTACTATAGACCTAATCCAACCAAACCAATGGCAGTTAATGGAGAAAACCCCACTGAATTCATTGAGCTTTAGATCAGTAAAAGTTGAACTATATTTTAAAAATCCAGGGTTTAACCCTAATTCAGTATTTTCTTTCATCACTCCATCATTATGTCCAAGTTTGGTAACAGTTTTTAAAGAGGTCACAGCAATAGGAAGAATTGAATACTATCTCTAAAAGTTACTTGTCCCATGAAATTATCTCATGAAAAAGTCAAATATGAGATATAATGTTTGTCTCGCTTTTAAAAATAAATTAATCTTTGTCTTACCTTGTATTTGGTAAACCTTAGGACTCCAGTGAAGCCCTTTAATCCTCATAAATCTGACCTGAGTGGTTCACACGATGCACACAATCACCTGAATACATACATATACAAACTGATACTATTTTTTGCAAAATACTGTGTAATTCAAGATACCTAAGAAAATAAAGTAAAATACATGACATTACATATTTTACAGTCCAAATAGGAAGAGAAAGTCAATTGTCCACACTATGTCTCTTTTCATGAACTCCAAACCACAAATGGCTACAGTGCAGGCTTTATTCTAAGTGATGGTGGTGTTGTTTGATTACTTTGCAAACCCTAGACTTTGAAGTATATTTGATTCTATCGAACTGCTTACATACATGAAACTGATTTCCCCCCCACACACCCTGATGTCTCCACAGAGAGACTATTATACTAAATTATTCTAGTCCAAAATCCATCATTATTAAATAATTTAAAGAAACCCAGTGCAATTAACAAAGCTAACAACACACCAACCACAGCGTATGTCTCTCCACTATTAAAGAGAGTTTGAGACAGTTACTTCCAGAGGAATGAGAGAGATAAAATATCAGCTCTGAAATGTTCCTTGCCACCTGATCAATATTTGGTAGCTTAAACTCCAAAACCAGAATACAGCTGTTCATTCTGTTCCCCCAATGATCAACCACAGGATGAAAAAAAAAAAGACGTAAAGTGATATTACCAGAAGAAAACAGTAAGAAGAGGAGTATTGCAGCTTTCTTTTAATTTTACATGGAAAATCTTGCTGAGGAAAACACTCAGACTTAAATTGTATAGATGCTAAAATATTTATAATTCAGATATTAAAATATTTAATATATGGCCAGAAAAGAAGGAGAATGTGTTGTAATATTATGCCCCTGAGATCTAATTTAGCATAATACCCGTATAACCTTCATTTAGAAATATGTATGTATTAGATTTGAACCACATCTTCCATTTCCTTTCCAAGAGTTTTTGTTCTGAATGGTCAACACCAGCAATAAACATTCATTTCAAATATGGTATTTGCAAACAATAAGAGTAGAAGGTATAAAAGATTCTCCTTGTTCATGCATAAAAGCTACTTAGAGAGGGAGTGAATCTAATGGGAAAGCATTTGCTCAAAGAAAGCCAAATGAGATCAAATTTCTTCACTCAATGCACAAAGCTAAATTGAAAGGCTAGCTTGTCAGCAAATGTTTAACTACAATGAAATTCATGCCTGCCTACAATGTACTAATTGGATATTTCAACATAATTTAAGTATGGGAAATTCCACATGGTAATGCTATAGCAGCCTTACATTAAAACACTGGTCTGAATGCAATTAATAATCTGGACATTCAGCATGGCAAGCTCCTAAGAAGGTCCTCTTGTTGTAGAGAGAGAAAAAAGTTTTGTATATTTAAGGTTGGAAGCAGTTCAGAAAATATGATGCTGGTAAACAAATACTTGTTATGTCCGTAAAAAAAGAAGGGGGAAAAACTATTACCACAAAGCAGAATGCAACAAGAAGTGAATTACCTTCATGAAAATTTAATGTAAATGACATTGAAGCAAAGCTAAGTTTTATGTGGTGGTGTTCAAAGGAAGCCAGTAGAATTACAATTTATGGAGCATTTTCTGCTATGCTTTCCATAGAATATGGTAGTAAAAACAAAAAAAAGCCCTTCTGTATTATTACATCTGGAATATATTTATATATTTACTACTGAAGTATTGTTCTTTACATTGGATGTTTGCTTATTTTTTACTTTACCTCTGTTTTCCTCTTTAGCTGACTTGTTTTCTTTTGCTAAGAGCTTGTTTTTTTGTTTTTTTTCCCCAAAACCTCATCTTGTTCACATAAGTATCTCTGAGTCTTGTAACACTAAGTTTTGGAATATGATCTGAATTGACACTGATGCATCTTCTGGCCCCTCCAACTTGGGTTTCATTTCAACGAAAGGCTAAAAGCAAACTCGCTCTACCCCAAAGGCCATATCCAGAGGTGTGCAGTTTGTGGCACCACAAACTACACACGTGAAATGCTGCGCTGCAAATTTGCACACACAAAAAAAAAAGCTCTGGGAAAAAAAGCAGTGCAGAGCACACAACAATAGTTTCATAGTTTCATAATTTCTAGGTTCGGAAGGGACCTGAGCAGATCATCTAGTCCGACTCCCTGCCATGGCAGGAAAGATTACTGGGGTCAAACGACCCCAGCAAGGTGTTCATCTAAGCTTCTAACCTCCTCTTAAAGACCCCCAGCCAGCACCACTTCTCTTGGAAGCTAGTTCCAGATCCTAGCTGCCCTAACCGTGAAGTAGCGCCTCCTGCTATCTAGCCTAAATCTACCCGCTGCCGGCTTGTGATCGTTATTTCTGGTCACTCCTGGCAGTGCTCGGGGAAACAGGGACTCCCCCAGTGCCTGCTGATCCCCCCTGAGTAGTTTGTAACAGGCCACTAGATCCCCCCTCAGCCTTCTCTTTTGGAGGCTGAACAGGGTCAGGTCCCATAGCCTCTCCTCATAGGGCCTGCCCTGCTGCCCCCTGATCAAGCAAGTGGCCCTCCTCTGGACCCTCTCCATG
>NW_017728909.1:70731475-70753930 GCF_001723895.1 Crocodylus porosus
GGCCTTCCTAACTGCCTCCCCACACTGCCGGCCCATGTTCATCTTGGAGTCAATGATGACTCCAAGATCCTTTTCTGCCTCTGTGCTGACAAGAAGGGAGTTCCCCAGCCAGTAGGTATGGTGCCAGTTGTTCCTCCCCAGGTGCATCACTTTGCAGTTGTCAGTGTTGAATAGCGTGCACCAGAACAAATGGAGGCTTGGTCCTCCTGCGAGGCACTCTAGCTGCTGGCCAGAGAGTCTCTAGTCGTCCATTTGTGCCCCATTGCTCTAGCATGCTGGGAGCCAGGTGGAGCTGGGTAAGGACAGTTTGCCCAAAACAGGACAATGTGTCCCACCACAAAGCACATGTGCAAGGGTGTGCACTGTGACACAAAGTAGCGGCACACATTTGTCCCACTACTATTTGTGCCGCTGCAAGTGCATGCCCTTGCTTGAACACTAGGCACTGGAATTGCTGTGTTCTGCAGTACAGTAATACAGGAGCCAGGGGCCAGCACTGTCTGTAGGCTGAACAGTGCTGAGAGTATGTGACCAGATTATAATCATGTTTATGCACAAAGGAATTAATTAAAATTGTACAGACAAAATTATGGCATTTCCTTTTGGGTGTTTGGCCTTATACCATCTTAATTACGTTGATGTAAGGTAGTTTTTGATGTCTAACTCAGTTTAAAAAGTGCAATTGTACTTATGACTGCAAAGCAAGTCCATAGCAAAAGCTGGAAGCACCAAGATTTACAATATTTGTAAATGTTGCAGGGGTTGGGAGACACTGTGCCAGAAGACCAATTTTGCTACCTTTCCAAAGCAGTTTCCAATAACAGGGACCGTCAATGCATCCTCATTAATATCTTTTCTAGTAGTGTAATGTTCTGCTGGGCCAACATGTCCTCTGTGTTTTTACCATTTATTGATACTACACTTAATGCTTGAATAATCTGGTACTTCAAAAATAACCTGTTTATCTGTTCTGGCCCTGGAAGTGCTACAGAAGCTCTGATGCCCTTTTGAGTATTCCCATGGTAACCCTAGTAACTGCCACAGTGGTTTGTCTCAAGAGATACCTATATATATTGCAAAATGCTGTAAGAAAATTACACAAACTATAAAAACAGAGGAAGTAGTTGAAGGAGAAGAGCTGAAAAATCAGTGCTTTGTTGATGATTATGAATCTGTTTTTCACTAATCTGGACACAAATACTTTCAGGTAGCTGTGCATCATGAAACAAGAGTTTGCTTACATTTGGCTTTGTGTTCATTACAATGCTTGGTTTTATTTGTATTGAACTTATCAAGATATTGTTTTCTTTTTTTACTTATTAAATGCTGCTATTCCCTTGCTGCTCAGAGTTTCATCTCCTTAATACAGCCTCCAAAGACTCCTTAGTTAATGTATATTTGAGGTATCATTCTACTTACAATGAACTGTGTTGAAAAGTATCATCAAGCCTTTAGCACAGAAAGAAATCAATCTAGTGATGGTAAATGGTCTGTGGTCTCACAGGGATAGACTCATCTGTTAAAACTTTAAAGCCATACAAATCAAATATCCTTTCCCTTTGTAGAAAGCTTTATGTGGAATAATGCATGTTAACTCTTAAGACACTGGTATTTTCCAGACAGTGAGTCATCTGAAAGCTTGAAGTTAGAAAAATAAATTGTATATATTAGTTATAAACAAGTTCAAATATGTTATTTGAACTTATATTTAAACTTGTTTTTATACATGTAGAGTATATATATTAACTCTACATATATATGGAGAGAGAAAATGTACTTAATTATGCGTATCAGTATTCAGCAAAAAGTTCATAGCAGAAATAAACTCAATTAAATTTAAGCTCCAGCTTTTGCAGACAGAATGTCTGTCACCAGATGACAGCTTCCTTGAATTTCCTATTGTCTAAAACTTTGTGATGAATTTCTTCTTTCACTTCTGTTTTGCTGGGTTTCCATTTTGCTTGCTTTGATTCTTTTTTATTTTTTATGGCTTCATCACAAAATATTTTCAGTGTTATATGCTCCATATTAAAATTTGATTTAGTAACTGGAGATTTGGCAATGAAAAAAAGCATGGAACATCTAAAAATGCCAAACTTTGTCCTTCCTGGAACACAAACTATACCTAAAGCTTCATTGTCAGAATAATTAGGCTAAGTAATGGAAAACTTGGTCTCACTGGGTGCATCTATAGCCATGTCCAGATGTGCGTGGTTGTTTGGTTTCCCAGGGACAACTAGAGGCAGCAGTGCACCACCTCTAGTTGCCCCAGGGAACACCCATGCTACACATGCACTGCAGTGCTCACTTGCAATGTGGAGAACAACAAAGCGTGCAGTATGTCGCGTCACAGGTAGTCTGCAGCGCCACATACTGCACAGCCACACTCGTCTTGACACGGCCTACACATGCAATTAGCGCACATGAATAAACTCTGGAGTTTACTGCTGCATTTAGCTCTGGAGTTTATTTATGTGTAGCCTGTGGAGTCTGGTCGGAGCAGCACCAGCTGCAGGGGCCAACTGGGGTCAGCCTGCCAGCCTGGGGCTACTTCAACCAGGTTCAACGTGCTGTGGAGGGCTTGGCTGGTCCTCCAGCATGGGGCTAGCCAGCAGGCAGACCTGGCACTGAAGTGCTCTCGTGCCCCAACTTGCCCAGCTGGCATCTACACATGCGCTGCTATGCACAAGAAAACTTGTATATACAAGGACTATCCTGTTGCTGAGTTTATTAGTTTCATAGATTCATACATTCATAGATTCTGGAGTCGGAAGGGACCACCATGGATCATTATGTCCAACCCCCTGCCCCAAGCAGGAAAGAGGACCAAGGTCAGATGACCCCAGCCAGGTGCCTCTCAAGCCTCCTCTTGAAGACTTCCAAGTTTGGTGATAGTACTACCTCTCTTGGAAGCCCATTCCAGATTCTGGCCACCCTTACTGTAAAAAACTTTTTCCTAATGTCTAACCTAAATCAACTCTCTACCAGTTTGCACCCATTATTCCTAGTTACTCCCTGGGGCACTCTGGAAATAGTGCATCACCAATTTCCTGTTGTCCTCCCTTGATAAACTTATAGGTAGCTACAAGGTCTCCCCTCAGACGTCTCTTGTGAAGGCTGAAGAGATCCAGATCTCTCAACCTCCCCTCATAGGGTCTTTCACGGAGGCCACTATCATGTGAGTGGCCCACCTATGAACCCTCTCCAGATTCTCCATGTCCTTCTTGAAGTGCGGCACCCAAAACTGGACACTGTACTTCAACTGCAGCCTGACCAATGCCACATAGAGAGGGAGCATCACCTCCCTCGATCTGTCGGTCATGCATCCGCTAATACATGACAAGGTGTGATTGGCCTTGTTGATGGCCTTGTTACACCGCTGGCTCATGCTCATCCTGGAGTCAAATATGACTCCAAGATCTCTCTCAGCCTCTGAGCTGCTAAGGAGGTCATCCCCCAACCTATAAGTATTCTGGGGATTCCTCCTTCCTAGATGGAGTACCCTACATTTATCTTTGTTGAATTGCAGCCTATTTCATTCTGCCCATTGATCCAACCTGTCCAGTTCAGCCTGTATCTGCTCCCTGCCCTCCAGTGTGTTAACTTTGCCCCATAACTTGGTGTCATCTGCAAACTTGGAGAGGGTGCCCTCCACACCCTCATCCAAATCATTGATGAAGATATTAAATAACACCAGTCCAGGGACCAAATCCTGTGGGACCCCACTGCCCACCTCCTTCCAGGCCAAGAATGACCTGTCCACCACCACTCTCTGGGTGTGGTTCCTAAGTCAGTTGGCCACCAACCTGAATGTGTAGGTGTCCACTCCACAGCCTGCTAGCTTCCCTATGAGAATAGGATGTGAAACTGTGTCAAAGGCCTTCCTAAAATACAGGTAGATGGCATCAGCCTCAGCTCCTTCATCAGGGTAGTGTGTGACCTGGTCATATAAGGTTATAAGGTTTGTCAGGCAGGATCTACCTGTGATGAACCTGTGCTGGTTTCCTTTCAGCATCAGTTCCTCTGCTGGGCCTTCACAAATGCACTCTTTGATGATTTTTTCTAGTATTTTACCAGGGATAGAGGTAAGACTGGCTGACCTAAAGTTACCCAGCTCATCCATTCTCCTCTTCCTAAAAATGGGCACCACAATGGCCCTTTTCCAGTCCTCGGGGATCTGGCCAGAGCACCAGGAGTGCTCAAACAGCTGTGCCAGTGGCTTAACTATGACACTGGCCAATTCCTTCAGCACCCATGGATGGAAGTCATCCAGGCCAGCTGACTTGTACCTATCCAGGTTTCCCAAGTGCTCCTTAACCAAGTCATCACTAACCTTCAGCATTCTGGTGCCTTCTGGACATCTGTCTATGCTCAAGATGGGAGAATTGTCTTGGTCAGTTCTTAGGAATACTGAAGCAAAGAACTCACTGAAGAGCTCCACCTTTTTCCCTGCGTCAATCACCAACTGTCCTGATTTGTACCGCAGGGGCCTTATGTCACTCTGCACTTTCATTTTGCTTGCTATGCATCTGTAGAAGCGCTTTTTATTGTCCTTAATTGCTGTAGCCAGCCTAAGCTCCAGTCCTGCCTTAGCCCTGCAATAGTGTGCCAGGGAGGTGTATGCCTCCTTGGTGGCTGCCCCCGCTTCCACTGCCTATAAATCTCTTTCTTTGCCCCCAGTCTTTCGTGGAGTTCCCTATTAAGCCAAGGGGGCTTTTTTATCCCCTTACCCCCTTTCCTTTCTTTTGTGCCCCAAGGATCACTCCCTTGAGGAACCTCCAACCTTCCTGGACCCCCATTTGCTTGATGCTCTTGAGTTCCACCACCTCACTGACTAGCCTTCTAAGTTTACTAAAGTTGGCCCTTCTGAAGTCTAACACTTTAGCCTCACTGGATATTTTTCCCACCCTTTGCTAGATAGTGAACTTTACCAAATGATGCTCACTAACTCCCAGGTTACTGTGTACTTGCAAGTTCCCCATGAGATCCTCCCCTGTTGCTAAGACCAGGTCTGGCAAGGTGCTACCCTTGTTGAGACTGGACACCACCTGGGTTAGGTGGAGGTCCTGCACACAGTGTAAGAACCTCCATAAGCAGCTTGTTTTGGTCACCTGTTCATCCCAGCAGATGTCTGGGTAATTTATATCCCCCTGACCACTGCCTCCCTTGCCTGTATGGCATGTGAGAGCTGCCTGAAGTATACCTCGTCTAGCTCGTCATCCTGGTGAGGAGGTCTGTAGTAGACCCCAACTACCAAGTCCTTTTCCCTGGCCCCCCCTGCAACCTGACCCACAATGCCTCAGTATTCCCCTCCTCTACCCCCGCCTTGATGATGTAAGATGTGTACTGCTCCTTAACACAGAGAGCTACACCCCTACCTTTTTTCCCACTCTGTCGTACCTATGCAACCTGTACCCCTGTTTTCTGCACCCTAAGAGGGGTGCGCATGTAGATGCTGAGATGTTTACTGCACAGTTAATTAGTCAACTGCACAGTAAATGCCTCATGTAAATGCACGCACTAAGAGCAAATTAAGTAAAAATGTGGTTTTTCACTGAAAAGTGACTAGGAAAATTTACCTCTTTTTTAATCACAGATCTATTCCTTGAATGAAGTTACTTAGGTGCAGGAGACTAATTTAAGGAGTATGTAGTACTGAAGTCTATCTCAAGCCCTATTTTTTAAGGTACTGTGCATATTAAGAATTATAATCTGTTCATTTAATGACAAAATAAGGGAATTTGTATAAATTTTTTAAAACATGTTTTAAGTTTATCAGCATGGCAGACCTAGTAATAAGAGGCAGTCTATTCATTCTAATCTGCTATCAACAGGAGTGTTAACTAAGTTTCAGCTGCAGCACTGAATTTTGTCCTCAGCTACATTTGTATATGCCTGCTGAAAACTGATTTACACCTGTATATTGGAGACCATAGCCTTAAAACAGTGGGATTGCACTAGTGCAACTGATGATTGAACTTAGTCTACAGAGTCTTTATTACTCCGGATAAAGAATGAAAAGAAAAGAATCAAGATTGGCCTTAAAATCTGATGATGGGCTGACAATTAGTTGCTGTTTTCCTTAAACATAGCGAATTATGGAATTATTGTTATGCCATACAACACAGATATTTTTACAAAAGTACTTTCAGAGTATAACTATACTACAAAAAGTTTGTCAGAAACAAAACCAAAGCGAATAATGCTTTAGAATAAGTAAGGATGCAGGTAGATTCAGGAGAAGATGCAGGGGGGCAGCCAACAAACCCCAATGAGAAGTGAAGTTTCTAAGCCACCAGCTGGTCAACACAGCTGATGGAGCCTGTGTTGATGGGGCTCCAGAAAACAGGAGGTGAACACTACTGCTACTGGCCCTGTTCCACCCTGCCCTTGTTTACTGCCAAATTCAGTGGCAGGGGAGAAAGGTAGCTGAGCAGCAACAGCATTCATGTGCTGGGTTCTGGAGGATCCACAAGATATGGAAAGATGCTGTGCTGACAAACCAATGAGTTCAGACTGCTCTTTGCACCTGGACTGAAGGGACATGTGGCTGCACGCCCCCCCCCAGCGCATCTGACCTCAAGTATGGACACAGAACTCCTAAGGGAATTCGTCCAAATGACAGAGAATAAAAACTGAAAAAAAATCAATCATGCATCCTCTTTTAATAGCTTGTATAAATGTGGGAGTAAAAGAGTAACGCTGACTTTCTTGCTCAGACAAAACTCCCTTTCCTGATTGGGTGTGCTCATGAAGACTGCAATAGCATGTAAAAGTTATGGTCTTTTTAACAGATACAGAGAAGCAAGTAAGGAGGATCTGTTGATACTGGCCTCTACGGGCATGTACAGATATTACATTAGAGGGCTTGTACAGGTATTACATTAGAAGGCATGTACAGATATTATATGTACAGATATTACATTAATATCTGTAATATCTGTACAGTGTACATTCCTCGAAGTGAGAGGAAATTGATCTAAACCCATAACCATACAGAAGTTCAGTGCAAATAGATCGGTCTAAAAATGGCGCAAGCAGTCTAAGACAGATCTGATGCAAGGTACATTCAATTCAGATTGATTTAAGTTAAACCAGTGTATCAAATTTCTGTAGTTTCACTATTGATTCAATTAGATTGCTGTCTGTTGGCATCCCAGTCCCCACTACCCCCTCCCTTGCAGTGAGGTGCACTAGTACTCAGCCTATGCTCAGCTGCTCTGGGCAAGTGCCTGGCAGGCCCTACCTCTGAGCTCTCTTAACCAGCATAGCTCCTGTCCCCAGCCCCTCCTCATGCCATCTGCCAACCCCAGGCAGGCAGTGGGGGAAAGGGAGGCATCCTGGGACCTGGGCATCTGAGTCCCCAGGCTCCCAGCCCCCACACCCCATCACAAAGCACCCTGCAACGTACACACAGATCCCATCACTGAGGAGCTTGTTGTCTGCAGCATCCCTGCACCATGCATGCAGGGCCTGCCATGCCTGGTCCATGCACCCTGCCTCCTCTGCTCAGGCTTTGTAAAAGACCTGTTCCCCTTGTCTCACAGATGTTGTGAAGGACACATGCAGCAATAATGAGGTATGGCAGGTTATCCTCCTCCACGTCAGAGTGCATGCCAAGAACATACCAGCAAACTAAGGAAATAGTTGAAGTGCTCTTTCTGGCAGTCTAGCCCCACATAGGGCTTCATGAGCAGGAGGAGGTAAGCTGAGTCCCAGATGATGAAGGGAGGGATGAGGACAGCACTGATGATGAAACTGGGCACTCCAGGAATGTAGCACCTGCTCTCCATCATATGGGGGAGCAAGGAATTGCAAAAGACACAGGCATTGTGTATACTGCCCACCCAGCCAGCAAAGATGTGGGTGAAGTAGCTCTGGTGGTCAGTGATACCCTGCAGGATGATGAAGATGGGGATGTCAGGGCCATGCAGTTGGGAAAGTCCATGAAGCAGAAGCTGGCAATGACCTCTTGGGGGTTGATAAGGCAGATTAAGTGGTTGGCCAAAATGTTCTGGATGGCTAGATAAACTTCCCAGACAGCCTCTCCAGCCATGGACTTGCCCATGCTGAACTGGTTGATGGCACAAAGGAGACTGATGGGGTGGCCAGCTTCATGACAGCCATGGCCACCCACTTCTCTGAGGTGAGAGGTGGCTGTGTGCTGACCTCCTGGCACATCATGTGGGTGGCCACCTGTATGACATGTCCATAAAGGTAGCCCAGCACATGCAGAAGGTCTGGACCCACTGTTTGACATGTCAGGTATCCAGGATGATCCACTCCTACCAGCCACTGCTAGTGGTGCTGGCCCAAAACCTCCGCTTGATGATATAAAGGTGGACCCAGAGCACCATGGCATCTATGCCATCCTGGGTGGCCTCATCATTGTCTGCCACATGAAAGTCAGTGGCCCAATCCAGGATGCTTGGTGGGTGCAGTGTGCAGTAGGTGGCCAATATAGGACAACCAGCTGGTGGCTCAGGGGCAGGAAATTGCTTCCAATGGTGACCAGCTGCCATATCATGTCTAGATGGGTGCATGTGATGTCCCACAACCTCCAGCGAGAGTCACCCAGGGCAACAAGCAGGACACACTGCAGCTCTTGTGTCTCTGTGCTTGGGCATAAGTAGCAGGGTGTCATGACAGGGTGCAGGCAGGTTGGGACATAGAGGCATGTTCACCAGGCAGGGCATTCACTCTGAGGATCTTCTTTCTGAAAGCATCAGGGTAGGGTGCAAAGAATGGCATGTGTGTATGCTTGCCCATGCCTGGCAGTCAATCAAGAGCAGCCCAGGTGCTCAGCTGCACTTAGCAGTCTCTGGTAGCCCAAGGAGTGTGCATGACACTGGAAGATGTGCAGGGGGACTCCCCAGCTTTGGACCATGGCCAGCACAGACTACCTGTGTACCCCACCACTATTCACTCCCAACCTAAACTAGGCCTCTTAGAGAAAACTGCATAACTTAGATTAATTTCTCCTCAGGCTACTTAACATCTGTATGTGGCCTTAGTGAAGTAGAAGGCAGGGTATATTTCATGTGCTTCAGACTTCAGTTAGTCCATAAGGTGCAAATCTACCCTGTCTTCTACTTCAGATAGAACACAGCTAACTATATCTCAGTGAGCGAAACACTACACTAGAGAGTAGAGGATCTAGGACCCTGGAGCTTCTGCCCTACATAATCTCCCATCTCATCCATTCCCCAAAGAAAACCATTTTCTACCCCAACCCAATTATCAGATTCTACCCACTTTCTACTCCATCAGACATACCTGTCCCTCCATACTCTTAGCTTGCCTGTTTCAGGGATATACAGTCCTGTTGAACTGAAACCCAGGTCTTCCTTAAGAGACAAAATAAAATCTCCTATTGGAGTCATTAACTTCACTGAAGACATAGAATTGTGCTTGTTAATTAAGGACTGAAGGAATTGGCCCAAAGAGACAAAAGGGGAAAGATGTATCAATAAATTCAGATGGAAGTATGGACTGGAATTCCTCTTGCGAACAGGTCTATCTTTATTATAGGGGCAGAAAACTATCTATCAGAATTAAACAGAGAGGGTAAGGAGAAAATAAAAGGTAAGTAAACAATGGAAAGGAAACCCAAATAAACTGAATAGGTAGAGGACAGTTTCTGTGAACTGCAGTTCCATGCAGTTCAGTCTGTTTTTCATTATTTGGCAATAAAACATTTCAGAATGAAAGAGCCGTTGTCATGAATTGGAATATTATAAGTTCATGAAGTTGAGAACTGTGATTATTTTATGATAACCACATACCCTAGAATAACCTTATTGCCATCATAATAAAAATAAGAAATCTTTATAGTGTGGGCCAAGTATGTATTTTCTGTGTTTGGAGAATTTAAAGTGGCAGTTCAGAAGGTTTAACAGCAGATCCAGCTGAGCTTTGTGGTTCATGTGGATTGAACTGCCCACTTAGAATGAAAATGAGGCAACCAATCTAAATTATCCTTCAACCTAAGCAGTTTTTATAATCTGGCACAATGACCACCAGATTGAATTTCATAAACCAGTCCACAAAATCAGAATTTATTCAAATTAGCTTCATTATAATTTTGTATTTGCATATCAGTATATGTATATATATACAAACACGAACACATATGTTTTGGGCTGTTAGGTGAGCCAGTTTACACCTGCGGTAAACATGGTTTTGGCCAACTCACACCATATTCTTCCAAATATTTTTAGCCCAAAGAAACAGCCATGTGAAATAGTTTACAATGTGGAAGAATTCCACTGTATCAGGTTGTACAAGGTTATGAGATATTACAAATGCTATTTAAGGCTCATCTCCTTAAAATAAAATGTACCAGGCTGAGCAATTAAAATTGCTAAACACTGGACTCATACTAAACCAATATAATTAGAAGGCACAATTTTTCAATCCTAGGAATGTACTATCTAGTAAGCATACTGCGATGTAAAGCTAGAGTATTAATTTCAAAAAGAAAAAAATCTGTGCTAATGTCACACAGTTGTTGCTTTTGGAGGCAAATATAAGAAAGAATTGGAATCAAGGAATGCCTTTGCATCAGAGAATTAGGGACATGCAAACAGTACAGCATTTTAAGTCTTGATGGAGCATTATTCTGAGAGAGAGGCCTCATTCTAGTATTAACCTATGTCTAATTAGAACAGAAGCTAGAACATCTCCTAATCTCATAGAGAACAGTAAACTCTTGGGGCACTTTTACATGTGCTCCGGGGGTGGGGGCACACTTTAATTAAAGCGGCTCCAAGAGCCACTCTAGTTAAAGTGCCACCACATCTCATATATCAGTGCCCTGTGCTTAAAAATGGCAGCAGGGACACTTAAACTAAAGCAAGATGCAGGAGGCTGCTGGACTGCGGCAATTGCCACGCTCCAGCAGACTCAATGAGCTGGAATTCTGGCACATCAAAGCAGCCTCTACAGTTATGTATAGATGCCTGTGAGTTTATGAGTTTCTCTAAGGGGACAAGATTTGCCCATAAGGACTATATTAGAAAAGGGACTGGACACCCCAAGCCCCAAGATGCCCTCAAAAATCCAGAAGGGACACCCCTGGAGACTGAAAACATCTATTTGTGTGAAGGCTTTGCCACACTCTTCGTTTAAGCCAACCAAAAACTTGAACAAGCTGGGTGAAACATGTACAAGCATGCAAAGTGCTGTCTACATACTTTGCAGACAGCCTGCAATCAGTGCTGTAGTAATGAAGTTTGGCAGCCAGGATGAGGGCAGGCTGCCTACAGTGGCAGCCTGCCTTCGTCCCACACACAGATCCAGGGGGCCCACCCCCAACCCTTGCTTACCTAGGAGTGCACGCAGCAGTGGGAGCCGCTCTTCCCCCATCCCCATGCCCCACCAAACAAGCTCCATCCTGCACCCCACCCCTGCTAGGCAGCACCTCTTGGCGCCCCTTCGCTTTGGTGCCGGAAGCAATCACCTCACTCGTCACCCCCACCTTGCTACAGCATTGCCACCATGCTAAAAGTACCAGAACATGGGGACCCAGGACATGTACCCCAGCAGGATTTGTAGATTTCCCTGTCTGCCTGGGTACAGTCAAGTGCACAGGTCAGGGCTGACAGGCTGGTGCCCCAAGGGAGTGTTGGAGCGATGATGCAGCCTTGCTTAACTCCCATGTTATGCTCAAAGGGATCTGCGATAGATCCATTACTAAGAAGCACCACTCACATACCTCCATGGAACAGGCAAAGAATGGTGACAAATTTCAGTGAGCATCTGTACTCACTTCCTCCCTGCTGTCTCTCAAGCCTGTCCATTTGCCCTCCAGCAGGCCAATGGATCTTTACCTCTTCTGCACCAGCCATGGGATCTAGAATAAATCAAAAAATCTTCTCTCCAACCCTGCAGATATGTGGTGGGGGCCAATGGGATCTGGGAATGGGGGACAATGTGTTAGGCTAGGCCATGTCCATGCAGGGAACATGGCGTGGGGGGGACTGGAGGCTGGGGTCCCTGGTTCTGGTAGGGTTGGTATCTATACAGTTTGGGTATTGAAGGGGTGGGGTCTGACAGATGTGGGTCCAATTAAATAGGACCCAGATTAGCCACCCTGTCCCTTCCAGGACCCAAACTAAGTTGATTGCCACCCCTACTAGAATCAGGGATTTCTGAATCCCCCTACCAAATGCACACAGGTCCTCTGTACAAACACAGTCTAGGCTTTGGGTGGGGTCCACTGGGAGGGGAGAGAGTATCTGGGTGAATCAGTAATGCTGGATGGCATGGGGCAGAGGCAGGAGCAGGTTTAGGGGGACAGTCAGTGTCTATGCCAGGAGGTGGGTCTGGGAAATCTCTGGAGACAGGGAGGGCAGAGACAGTCTGTGTTGTCAGGAACAGATCAGACTTAAGTGCAGGTTCTGGGGCCTGCAGGGGGACCAGGAGGCTCAAAAATATGTCCAGGTTTGGGAGCAGTCAGAAGGCTGGGGACCAGTGGGGAAGGACTCTGAATGGTGTATTTGGCTGGTGGGGGTGAGTCAGGGAGCTAGGGATTTGCACAGTCAGAGGTCTGTAGGGTCTGAGAGTTCTGGCAGGCTCTCAGGCTGCTAGAGGTAGGGTGACTATCCATCCCAAATTGAGTAGGACAGCCCCAAAGTAGAAATATCAAGTCCTGGTCCTGGGCTGAATGACACTGTGACAGCATTTGTCCTGGATTTCCCTCAACACACTCAAGTATCATCCCAGTATCATATATAGGGATCTGGGTTTTCTGACCACCGTGGAAAAACAGATTCTCTTCTCTGAAGAGGAAAAATGTGGGAAAATGTGGATTTCCACTTGCAGGCTGGCAGGGTACCAGTCTCCAAGGGACTGCTTGGGGCCGGGGGGGAGCTGGATTCAGGAGGTGCCTCATGCAAGTGTGTACAGACATGTGTGCACATGGCTGGGAATGTAGCCAGACAGCGGTGGAGAGCAGCTACCCTAGATGGCTGAAAGTAAGTCTATAGGGGGGGACATAGGTGACATGGGGGGAGAGACTGATGTCTCCATGGTGAGGGAAGGAGTAGGTCAGGGTTGGGGGGCTGAGGCTGGGGGCCTAAAATCAGGGTGGGAATGCACAACTATGGGCCCATCTAGTGAACAGGACAGAGCCATGGGTGGCTCATTTTGGGGGTGGCAATGGGGCCAGCTCCCCACCACTGTGTACATTCCTGAGGAGAGAAGAATAGAGGGTGACATGCCCCTCCCAGATGTATGCACAGGGTGGCAGTACAACCACCCTGCCCACTGCAGAGCTTGGGACTCCACACCCTACCGCCTTCCCCCCAGGCTCCCCGCCCAGACCTGGTGGGTGGGACCTGGCATGGGTGAGTGCAGTGGGGCAGGCAGGCTTAGTGCTGCTTCTGCCACCTGGATCACAACACCAGCCATGCCACCATGGCAAGGCATCTCCTGCCCACCTGGCAGCAGTGGGAGGCACAACTCTGTGCCACTGCTGCCGCCCTGACTGCGGCCAGCCAGATAGGGAGCATCTCACCATGACAGCACAGGTGGTGCATGGCTCCCAGTGGTGGTGACAGCACTGAGCCTCTCGACCCTCCCATCCTGGGTCCTACCCACTGGGCCACAGCAGGTGGGCAGCAGAGCCACGGGGGAAGGACCAGCAGAGCCACAGGGAGCCCCAAGCCTGCATCCAGCAGCCCACATCCTTACCCACCCCCCATAGGCTTCACTCAGCTCTGCTCTGGTCAGAGAGGAAGTTAGGGAGTGAGCAGGCAAATCTGTGTCCTGTCTTTGCTTTTTGGTCAGTGACTTTTTGAAAAGATGGTCACCCAAGCAAAATACAGCCTGTAGGAAGGATCTGGTCCACCAGGTTATTCTATCTGGCCCATAGGGCCCCCTCAGAAACCCAATATTACTGGCCCATGGCTGCCCCTCTGAAAGCTGATGGGAGGCAGACTTTCAGAAATTACATGCCATTGGACCAGGCAGGCTCTGTGCTTCTACCTTCGTGTGGCTCCCAGCAGTCCCTATGGAAGTCTTATGTGGAGGCACTGAGCATGAGGGCATGCACCTGGACAGCTGGTGAGTGGGGAGGGGAGCTCCTGCCTGTGGTGGGGTGAATATAGGGTTTTTGGCTGCAGTGAGGGGTAGATGGGTGTGGGCACCCATGCCGTGGCACGCAGCCCCCACCACCAGCAGCAGTAACAGCAGCAGGCAGCAGGCCCTTTGGGTGCTCCTGGCCTGCTGCAGGCAGAGCTTCCCAGAAGCACGTGGCTTCAGCTGAATCCCAGGACCTGCATATGGCAACACGGAGCCCACTCAGCTGAGCCCACGGGGGCATATCTTTGAACCAGACTGGGCTGACTCTGTGCCAGCACATGGAGCTCCTAGCACTGCAGACAGGAGCTGCACACCATTGGGCTGAGCCAGGCCGACTCCATGTGTCCATGTGGGGCTTCTAGTATTCCAGTGGGGAGCTGCACTTATCAACACGGAGAGAGTCTGGCCCAGCCTGATGGCACATGGCTCCCCATGGCTCCTAGTCCATGTGCCACTGCATGTGGCTTCCTGCTGGAAGCCCTATGTGGACATATGGAGTTGGCCTGTCCAGATGGCGCACCGATCCTGCCTGCAGTGGTGGGAGCCCCACATGCTGGCATGGAGCCAGCACTTTCTGGTTTGAAGATGTGTGCCAGTGGAGTGAACCAGGTCAGGCCAGCTCTATGTCATAACTCCCAGGATTCAACTGGAGCCCCATGCTCCCAGGATTCAACTGGAGTCCCGTGCTCCCAGGAGGCTCTGCCAAACATGGACCAGAAGTACTCCACGGGTCTACTGCCAGCTGCTGCTGCCACTGGGGGCAAGGGCTGTGTGCCATGGGAGGGCATGTGGTGGGGGACCACACCCACAAACCCCACAGACACATCTACCCCCACACACACCTTGACAAACTCCCCACCCACCTACACCCCTTCACAAAACCCCCACACCCCTCTTCTCACAAATCACACACACCTCCCACATCCAATATACAAAAGTAAGACTTTACTTTGAGCTATTATGTAATCACTTCTATATACACTACATAAACACATATAGCTTAAGACAAAAAATGTCTTTTGAAATGAAATTAAAATATGTTATGATAATAGATGTTTGATTTTTAGCATATGATTTTTTTTCCTGGTTCCAAGATGGCAAACCCTCTCCCAAAAGGAATACTTCTGGAGTCAATGGCAGGGATTTCTGGTGGCAAAGGTCAGGGGTTAGGAGTGAGACTTCTGGTCCCAAGGTGCACAGTCAAAATTATTTTACTTTGAGCAATGTCTGCAAGATTGTTTATCTGTATGTTTTAGATACTAAAAGAGGGTTCATCTCTGACAGTGCAGCCCCTGCTTCCTCATATCTCATACCTCCTGCATCTGAAATAAGATCCTTTAGATTAGGAACCAGGAAAAAGAATGCCGTGGATGTGACACTTTCCCTTTATTGCTATCTATACACCATAGAGAAGTTCCCCAGACTCATAACATTTGGTTCCCTTGTATTCAGAAGCAGAAGAGATGATCAGGTTCATTTTACAGAGATTTTTAGGTAAAGGGTAGATTTAAACATGGATTTTGCCTAGATTGTAAATTAAGAGTAGAACATGTAGAATTCTCCCCATTAGCAAAATAGGACACTGGGATAAGATGCTAGAAAGGTGAGCCATAAATCAAATGCTGCCTGTTCTTCCCCTGGTATCTGAAAGCAAAGCATGTTAATATGTCTTTCTAGGAAGCAGGGAAAATTAGAAGGGTTTCAGAAGTATTGCAAGAATGTACTACTTGAGAAAAAGTACTACATTAATTGCCTCTAGCCTCTTTACACTTCAGTTCTGCAGTAGCACGTTAGTTTTCACACACACATAAGGGACAATCTGTTGGGTACACATTTTGGAACTCTGCCAACTCATGCAGAAACTAAACATAAGGAAGAGCTTATAAGTAAAGAGAAAAGAGGAATCATCATGATTTATGGAAAATGTTGATATATGAATAAAAATGTAGAGAACTATTTCATAAAGTGACTTTGGTCCAAGATGTGTGAGCCACTCGGTCAAATTGCCTCTTCCCCCATGCCGCACTAGAACCCAAAAGGATCTAGTGGCCCTGTGTTTTGTAGGCGAGCTCTGGATGCTGGAATTCACTCCCCTTGCACCTCATCATGAAGAAATTTAGTATAATGGAAAAATTTGGATTTGATTGGTAATATTTGTTTTCTAACTGGTGACTGCATAACTGTTGTTTCTTTTTGTAACAGTATTTGTATTATATTTTAAAAATTGAAATCAAGGTCACACTGAACTCTTGGCAAATAAATTATTGTTTTAAGTGGCAGGATGACAAATATCCAATAATATCACATAGAGAATAATCCTTGAGGTGCATTTGAGGGGAGACCTATTGTTCCATCTAACTAAATCTCTTTTTTTAAAACCAAGTCATCACCAGTGTCTCACCCACACATTCTCTATTTAAAGTAAATGACAGCATGGAAATATCATTGACCCAATAATACGTGTCTGTTGGTAGGTACTCTGTACATGTTAACTAGAAACCCACTCTTATTTTTGTATATACCCCTATATTTCTGACATCTGGGATGATGAATATTCTTGTAAACAACATAGTTAGTGGTTACAGTTGGAAGAAATGTCCATTCTCCACAAACTGTTTCAGGCCCCTGCCAAATACAGGGAATGTGCAGGAAGTTCCACTGAAATTCACTTACAAGGAAATGAAATTGAAAAAAGTCTTTCGGGTTTGGTTGCTTGAGAGAAAGTGGTTGATTAAGGAAATGGGAGTTCAGAGTGCAGTACGTTAAATGTTTACCAGCACTGTAGCATAGCGAGAAACCAAGCCCATACTAGTGGCATAAAAATCAGCAAGACATGTAGAAAAGTTCACCTAGAGTAGTTACTCCCTAAGTATTCCTGGCATGACTAAGAGCTTGGAGTATTAGATTTCAGATAGCTTTTCTTCCTTCTACCTGAACAGCATTGTGAATAAAAATTCTTCTTGCAAAAGTGGCAGAGGTCAATATGACATGCCACTTGGTTGCATGTAATAGCAGAAGCTATGTGAAAGGCAACATATGACATCACTACCACAGATATCTGGTATTTAATCATAGGGGAAGCCATGATTAAATTTGCCACCATGGGTCAGCTCCTAGTAACAGCTGAATTGTTAATGATGAGTACAGTTTAATTACTATTGATGAAAGGAAGCATGGAAAATACAGTAAACATGCTTACTTCAGAGAGATCCTTCTCTTGACCCGTGGGTAAAACAAAAAGCTACTCAGTTTTGTGGGAATCAGCACTGTTGCTAGACAAATGCAACAGCCTTTTGAGGGAAAGGCTTTTTTCTCTCTATGCTGCACTTTGTAGTGGGGAAGAGTGTGATTCCAGCAAAGAAAACAGTGAGGACCCAAACATCATAATGCATGGGAAATACCCTCACCAATTAGAAATCCGACTGCCTCTTCCCTAGATTTCTTGAAGACAGACCTGATGAATGATCATACAAATAGGGAAAAGGCTGAATCAATCGGAAACATTGATTATTATGAAACAAATGTAAACTTCTTTTTGAAGCAGTGAAATAATCCCAGTAAGTAACCTCTCAACCCAGCACATTCCTAGCTCCAAATTTTTCTTTGCCACACTAGTAGAAACTGGATCAAAATCATCCCTAGGGTGAGTCCATTGCATTCTCTAACTTCAGTTATAATCTAACTGCAGGGTGAAGACTTTTTTCCGCTCATCTCTATCAATTCATAAGTTATTTAGTAAAGGTCTTAAACCCACTGTGCAAGAAAATGGCCTGGAATTGGAAAAGAAAGATTTCTCCTAGTTTGAAAAGACTTCCAAACTATTTAAGATTGACTATAATCAAATCCAGTCCTCTCATCAATAACACAAAAAGATAAGAGTTTTAGTCTTTTGGCCTTGACAGCAGTTAAAAGGGCATATTTTTCTTCACTCAGCTATCACCAGGTCTTATATGGTTACTTTATTCATTTAGTACAATTATAGAATATTGTTGATGCAAAAATAAAGAGAGGAAGTTCATCCACTCTCCTACAATAAATGTATTGCAAGTTTACGCCTATTTGAGAGGGCAATTAGTAGTCACATATAGATTACAAGCTTTAGTCTGTATTTAACTACTTCTGCAAAGTGTTCTTCAAGAGCGTAATAAGCAGCAATAATTTGGTTCATGGCAATAAGCAGCCTGGTTAAAAAATGAATGCTTTACAATATATTGAAATAGAAAAAGGGTGAAATTTTCAGGTTGTTTATTTGTAATAGGCTTTATCTAGTATTGCCAGTAAAAAGGGGTCCTTCTCAGTTGAAGTGATAACTATGAAGGACAAAACCATAACTGAAATTTTTCTACGCAGTACAGAGTCCTGGTAAGTGTGGTACAGAAAGGTTAGAACAATGGTCTCCTTAAAGTGTGAAAAACAGTAAAGGAATTGCTCTGACGTTGGTATCATCTCCAATACTGCCTTTCTTCTCACACCACCATTACAAAGAAAAATGAAATAATATGATAGTATGTCTGAGTCTTATCTATGAGTAACAGTACAGTGAACACATGGAATCATGAGAGTTAGTATGTGTTAGTAATTAAAGAACCAACTCTTCAGGAACCATAGTTCCTTTGCTCATCCCTACATAGCTGCTGTTTCTCACTGCCCCTTTTTATCCTTTCTAGATAGCTTAAACAAGTATTGTAATTACACCTACATCTTGCTACATAGACATACCCAGTGAACAGTAAGGCCTATAAGGGGGTTGATCTTTTGCACAAGATCTTTCCCTAGTTTATCCCTTCTCCCCACCCCCATAGGGCAACAGTGTGAACTCTTGCATCTCATCTAGTAAATTTTGATTTTCATAAAACCCCTTCATAGTGATAATCTTCTCTCCTTCCACAACAGTGGGGTTCAGACTTATTCTTTTTCATGCAACTTAAATCCCTTTCCTCCCTCCCTCCCCTCTTCCCCACTGCCTCCCCCTCCCTGCCAGCTGTCATTGTGGGGGAGGGGGCTGCTCTGACCCCTAGCTCCAAGAACCAGGGCGGGAGGGGGGGGGGGCATCCCCTGCTCTGGCTCCTCAGTCGCCTCTGTCATGGTGGCACTCCTTCATGTGTGTCTGTGCAGAGCACTCTGATTGGCTGCTAAGATAACCAATCAGAGTGTGAATAAAGTTACAGACAGACAGACAGACTAAGGCTTTTATAATATTCAAATTGTTGGGGTCATTGAAAGGCCTTCCCATATTGCAAGAACATTGTTTCTAGAGATCCTCTGCATAGTAAGCAAAGAAAAAAGAACCACTCCCTTAATAAAAATTCAAAGAAAGGCTATACAGAATCCACTGAGAATGAAATGCATTTGTTTTCTAAGACTTTCATACCAAAACAAAGTTAGAAAGGCAGACAGAAAACCATAAGCCAGACTGACCTACTGAAGTTTGTGGAGAATTCTTTCCAGCATTTACAAGTCTAGTACTATCTGCAAAGAAAATCTTAAGAGTAAAAATATATACACACATTATTAAGCAGAGCTCATCTGAACCCACATGAATTCATCCTTAATAATCCACTGAAACTCATAAAACAAAACCCACATCAGTTCTCCTCAGTGCATAACTGGTTATTAAATGCAAACCCCCAAACACCACAAACTTAAAAGAAATCTGGAAAATGACACAACAGCAATGTACTGTGAATGTGAATGTTACAGCATATGGAGGGCAAGTTTATAAAACAGCAAGACATGCAAATCTAAAATTAACACACTTCAAACTCCTGCAGAGATTGTACTGGACTTCAGAAACAGTATGCTAATTAGATTTAAGAGACCCTAATGACTGTTTGAGACATGTAAAACAAACAGTGTGTTCCTTCCAGGTCTTAAAACAATAGATGCAGATCTCAAACCAGTTCAAGTCCAATTAAATCATAGAATTATCCTGCTGTACCAGCTTGCGCGATCAACCTCAGACTCAAAGATTTCTGGAAAATATTATTGAGAGATAGCCGGAAAACTTATGAAATTGAAAACACCAAAAGGAATGTCATTATACCCATTTTCGCATGCTCGCGCGCACGTACACACACACACACACACACACACAATGAAGGGGGTCCATGTCAAAGAGAAAGAAGAATATTGGGCTTTCATATGGAGCAGACTGAAAATAAGAATGGGCATATTAGCTGAAGAAACAATCCAAACTGACAGCAGACAACAACATTAATTGTCAAAACCATAGACAAAAAGCTATTATTCCCCTTTACTATCCTACCAAGCCACCTCCATATTGGTGCCCCTCTTGCTCCTTTGCCTAGGTCTTTAAATTGCATGTACTCTTGGCGGGTGGACTTCTTGTCCCCAAAAAGGAAATGTACCTCTGCAGGGAGATGTGCCCCAGAGTTAGTCCTCTCTAACATGCTGCCTCATTGCACTGCCTCAACAGATGTATGAAAACAATAAATTAATATGTTTGTTTATGGTGACTTTTAATGTGCCATGTTTAGCAGATGTTGCTTTTCCATTGCAGTAATGAATTGGATGAACACTTTGTAACCACAGCCTACAATATATAACATATATAAAGTTACAACTCAGCTCAGTGTGCAATTTTAAATTGTTTTTAAGAAAAGGCCCATTAGGAAATAGAAGCTCTCATCCTAGACTGTATCAGTCCAGTGAGTCTGCTATCTTGTCTAGGATTTTCAACAACCTTTTGCAGCAGTTTAGCAAAACCCTTAGGTTTTAATAATGAATTTACAATACAGAGAGCAGACAGTTTTGAGACTAACTTTGGAGTCTGAACTGAAGTGTCCAGAGTGGGTCCTCTGAATTCAGGAATACTTTGTATTATATTTTATATCAGTATGCCTTTTGTATTTCCTGCATTGGGTGACCCATTTAATAAACTTACATTTCATTTTCATGTCAGCGAAAGGCACTATCTTGCACTGACTTAGTATTATTGTAAATGTGAATGTTCCAACACTCTATACCTTGTATGGATTTCTAGCAGAGCAGTCACTTTCATAACTATCACAGCTGCTGCAAAGACACCATTTGTACTGGAGCTCAATTATGTACCTGTTAGTCCATGTACACTTGTTCTTAGCCTTTTAATGAGGGTCAGCAGAGTAACTAATCCATGTGATATATTTTAGCTGCACTTGGTTTGTTCTCTGGCTATGCTCCTGTTTCCCTCATTATTTTTCTTCACTGCATTTTGCTAAGCCTGACTGAACAGCTCAGAGAAACATCCAAGCACCCCTGAATGTCAGGTGATCAAAGGAATTGCCAGCTACCACAGGAGGTTGCAAAGAATGAGAATGTTTGGCTTCCACAAGTTTGCAAACCAAGCAAACAGTGAGCGAGAGGCCTTCCCACATGACTTTCTTCATGGCAGGTTTGTTCATAGATGTTCAAATGCACCAGGGTTAATGTATCTTCCCTTCTAGTTCCATACTGTATATCCCCCTGTCACAGGGCGGGGACCCAGGAGCATCCGTGATCTCCCCTGGAGCCCCTACCGTGCCAAGTTGCCTGTTTAGCACCCTCTTTCTCGCCCCTTGGACCCAGTGCTTTTACTCTTCCCGTCCCAGCTCTGTACCTAACGGATTTTGGTGCTCCAACCCTATGGGCATCGCGTGCCTCCAACCTCCCCTGTAGCCCGCCCCAAGCCTCGCAGATGTACCGGACGTTCTCGTATCTCTACTCATCTTAGTGACCCCTCCCAGGTCGTCTTGCTCTTATGCTCGCCCCTTCTCAGGGCCTCTCAATATGTAGCTCGCCCCCTCGGGGGCTTCTCAAGTACAGGCAGTGCCCCCGCTGGGGCCTGTCTCCCCACGCTCACACCCACACTGGGGTTTCGTCACCCGCGCTTCCTGCGGTTGGGGCTCAGGTGGCCTGTAGCCATGCCTGGCCCACTGACCCGTCTTCTGGGTCATATGCCCTGCTTGGGCTCTACCCCCAATAGTGCCCCACTGGGCTGGGGTCGGGACACCCCGCTAGCTCTGCCTGATGTCACCCCACTGGGCTGGGGTCGGGACACCCCGCTACACAGCGCCACCCTACAGTGCACTACCTGCTGGGCCCTCCTTGGCACCAGATTGCTGTGCCCTCCCAGGGCACCAGGAACCCCCCCACGCTATCGGGGTGCTCCCCTGAGGTCTCCTCCTTCCCCTACAGCCTCACCCGGTCCTCCGGTATAACAATAACTAACCATGGAACATAAAGCCATAAGCCAACTGGCTATAACTCAAAATAAGCCTCCCGGCTATAACAGCGTCTTGGGAGGAAAAACCTGCAGCACCCTTATAGGCTCGGCAGTGCTACGTTGGTTAGCACTACAGAAGAAAAAGACTTGGGGGTCATCATTGACCA
>NW_017728909.1:70753941-70760048 GCF_001723895.1 Crocodylus porosus
ACCCAATCAGTTGCCCTAGCAACTTCCACCTGCGCTGCCCTGCAGATTGGCAGCTGGGTCCTTGTTACCTTTGCTAGTAGCGAGCACCCTAGTGCTCTGCTACACCCCCTATGCTCTGAGCTAGAGCTTGCTAGTTCCCTCCCATGCCTTATTTTCTTATTTAGTGTCTAAGTTAGCCCCAATAGCTGCCAAGATGCTTTGTCTTTTTTTTTTCTTCTAACCAACATACCTTATGATCATTTTTGCTTGGCTTGGCCATCATTTAATTTTTATTTTCACTATAAATATTTGAAGCATATTTTTGCAGAGGATTTGTGTGGGCTATAACACAGTGTAGTATGGTTGGGCATGTTTCTTTATTTTTTTTCCTCCAAAAAGGAAGTTTCAGCCAACATGAAAATATTTGCAAAATATGGGTCAAATTCAAGAAACATTTTAAAAGCCATAAAAATGAAAAGAAATAAATTGCTGAAATCTAGACCAGTTCATTTTAGCATTTCCCAAATGAAATATGTGGAGATTGGGGGTGGGGTGTTTATTAGATTAACAAGGAGACATGGATATTATTCACAGGAAGAAGTGGTATCTCCATTAAGCCCTAAAGTCTAACTAGGGATTATTCCTGGGAAATAGGTGAATCAAGCAGAGAGGAGATTGGATTCTGGACTTCCCATACCCATACTTCCCATACCCCATCTAAGTACCCACTGGACCCACCACTTCTTCATTAATTTTATTATAATAGCACCCAAATCCCTTCATAAATTGCATTCAACCCTAAAGGTTTTTTCTGTTAGCCAAGAATTCTGAAAAAGTCATTTTAAGAGAATTTAAAACAAAATTTATTTCTATTTGTCATTCCAGCCACCCAATAAAATATCTGTTACTCACAGTCATATGCTGAGACTTCCTTTCCTACTTGAAGGAGGCTACTCAACCACTGAAAATATGAGTGGCATACTTTTAAACTCTCAAAATTGTTTTCATGTGCTGTCACTCATTTATTAAAATAGAAGCCAGCTCCTAACATTATGAATTGTATCATATTTCTCCCCCTCCCCTTCTAACAAGTATGATTAGGACATATCTGAATGAAGTATGAACACTGCTTTTATCTAAACTTGTATTCACAGGTACCTGGGTACAAAAATCTAGTGCAGTTGATGCAACCATAGAATATATTTAAGATTAGCCTGAGCCAGGATAATAGAACTTGCACGCTATTTTATTGTATCATTGTCTAGTGAAAGTAATCAATCTCTGACTATGGGGGTGGCGGAGGGGCTGAAATGAAAGCCTATAAATGAACAGGAAGAAGTAGAAAATATTCAAAACAAGTAAATGAAGAAAATGGAAAAAAACATATCCCCTGTGAGCATATGTGCAGATATTCGCCACACTCAGTCTACAATCACATGGCTTACTTCAAGTTACGTTATCACAGATCAGGAGCGGCTTGTGAACATGTTCATCATTACTGGCAGCCACACTGAATAACCCAATTTAAGTAACTTAGGATGAGTGGAGGAGTGGGTGAGATTGGTGGGGTCTGTCACGGGATGGGGTTGGCATGATTGGGAGGGGCTGATGGAACTATGGGAGGAAGTGTTGGTGGGTTATCCCTCTGGGGGTGAGGGGTTGTGGGGCTAGAAATATCCTGATCAGGGTTGGGGGGTAGAAAGAGCACTGCCCTGGGCCTGGGGTGAGCAGCTGGGCTTTCTCTGCCCCAGGTTATGCTCTGAATGTGTGCAGATGTTTGGCAGCTTAGGCTAAAAATTTCCTGATCTAACTTAGTTCACTTCCTCAGGTTAATTAACTAATATAAAGCCAGCTATGTTATTCCTGATTTAACCTCTCCATATTCCTGCATAGATCAGCACTGAGATCACCTAATCTAGTTAGGTTGTTCTACAACAAATTTTCTGTAGATTATCTGAACAAACCAATCAGTTTCAATGAGTTTTAAAAGGGTGGGAAATTGCTATTCATCAGCTTTACCGTGGTAACTGTCCATGTATTTGGTCTTACCCTTCAGCAAGTAGAAGCTAAATCACAGTAGCTTTCATTTGTCATGAACTGATTTCATTTGTCATAGTAAATAAAGAGTTAGATTTTGACTGGCTACACAGTGTGTTCTCTTTTACTCTGCCCTTGACGCCACTCATCTCCCTGTTCAGTAGCCACAGTAGCTGAGCTGGCATGGGGGTATACTATAATTTATCGCTAATATAGTTTGCTGTCTGTGAGTTAAAATGTTTTTCAGATCTGCTTCTGGAGAATTAATTTCAGTTCCATTCCCTGCTTAGAGCAATGAATAAAGTCATAGCATAAACCAGAGCATTTACATGAGGGAGACTAAATGTGTTCTTCATGCAACTTAAATACTACTATTAGTTATTATGTGCTCAGCCAAATAGCCTGTGTTCTGGCACAGTACAAGATGCAGCAGAAGAACCAGTTTCTCCCTGATCCAAAGAGCTTACCCATTTGTCCCAATGCTGATGTCAATAGCAAACCACCCAGCCCTAAATAAGAAGCTTACAATCCAAATAGTTTTTCAAGCTTTTCTTACAAGAATAGAATCACATCCAAACATATGTACCCACTCAGTGCTTCTGGGAGTATTAGTTGCTAGAGTGAATGAAGCTCATAATTATGAAGACAAAGCCACCCATATGGCATATGTACAGGAACCTTAACTCCTTCTGTAGAATTACAATAATTGTTACTGAAGTCTCACTTACTTACTGTGTTTGTAGTTGATAGATGAAGTGGGAAGACAGATACTGTCCAAGACCCCTCAACAAAAGCAAACTGACTTAACCCCTTGGTATGCCTATTGCAGGCTTAGAAATGAAGGACATGGTACACTAACTAAATATGAATGCCCTGCTGCTAGCATACTCTGTCTCTTTTGGCCTCTAAGGTACATAGATGATGCAACTGTGGCCTCAAAGGCTAAGTACAGATAGTCAAAAATCCCAAGCTGAATCAATTCAATCTTAGGTTAGTCTAAACACCATAAATTGAACTGATAAGCAAGTGAAAAGACATTCTCTTTTGATTCTGGCAATGTAGCCACATGCTTGTGGTGGCTCAGGGCAGAAGCTAAAGCATAGTTCCCTGCTTGGCTGGAACAGACAACTTGGGCCGAAACTAGCTGACACATCCTGCACAGGGAGGTTTATGGGGGAGGTGCAAAGCATCCTGGGATGCTGCAGGACTGTGAGTTAACTTGAATCTGGAGAGAAGCTGGAACAGAAGTTCAATAAACTGACTTAAACTAAATTAGTTCAGTTTGATCGTTATAGTGATTAAGTTATAGCAATAATCCTTGCTTTTCACTCTCCTGCCATGCCTTTGATGGGAGAATAGATAAATTAATAAACAAACAAAGGATAATTGTAGGTCTTATATTTCCTCTTTACAAAGTATGTCTTCTCACTCAAAAACAAAGTGATTACATTAAAGCGTTGGGTCAGCAAAATTCATTTTTATAGTCCTTATGTCTGGTGAGTGACTCTCAGCCAAGCTCACTTTACTAATTAATCTCTTCTCCTTTATCTCTTCAGGTCTTTCTCACCTAGTAGTTGACAGGTCCACGTTTCTCTGTGGATTCTCACCCTCTCTGTAGAATACATGTAAATAAACTCCGTACCGTGTGGGTTCTCTCTCATTTGGACACCAGTATGAATTCCTGTGCCTCTGCATGAGCTGTTTTCAACCATTTGGGTTGATCTCTGTCTCTCTGTCCCATTCCAAGGGATGTTCATTGGGGAAGTGTCCTTTTCAGGACCTTCCCTTGTTTGCTTCCAGTCTACAATGTATAATTCATTACAGGTGTTTGGTTCTCCCACCATGGGATGCTGCCTGATGACATCATCACCTGCAGTCAGCTTCTTCAGTTCTCCGTAAGTTTACCTTTTCCTCTCCTAGTAACAGGGTCCATAGACTCCCTCAAACCAGTTTTGACCATTTTGAAAACTTTATATGCGTGGTGAACTTCCAGCGTGTTACAGATTTGAACCCGTTTCCAATCACCTATACCAGTTTATGTATAATTTCCATCCCTAGCCTGACAGATGTTCATTTCTAGCAGTAAACATTTCCAAGAAAGTTTGACTTCTAGAAATCTTTCCAGATGAGGAACAGTACAGGAATTTAGCCTGCAGCTGCCTTCTCTCCCCTCTTCTTGGGAAAGGTGTGGGGAGCAACAGCTACTCCAGCTCCCTCCTAGACCAGTTGGGGAGCAGCTGGGATGAAGCACTCCATCCATTCCCCAGACTGGTCACTCCCAGACTAGGGAAAGGATAGGAGATTCTGCCTTGCTGGTTCACTGCCAGACCAAACCGGGAGGGAAGCATACAGATAGTCATCCTTGAAAGATAGTTTCTCTCACAAGGTTTCTCTTTCTCCGTGAAGGGGTCTATTTCCCCCAGGAGGAATTGAATGAACGTTTGTACACATAGAGTTTCTACTAGGAAAGTGGTGATTCTCCTGGTAGAAACATAATGTCTGTATATGGCCTCTAGTCACAAATACCAATATACTTAGCAATTGTTGTGTAACAGCCTCTGACCAAAAATACTTGCAAATTCATCTTAGGTACTTATATAGCCCCATTCCTTTATCAGTGCTTCTCCCAATCTTTAATGCATTTCCTCTTACAATATCCCTTTGAGAAAGTGAATGCTACTAACCCTCATTTTACAAATAAAGAAATGAAGCATGGAGGCTGAAATCTAGACCAACAAAAGTGCTTGGGTATTATGATGCTCCACATCACAGTGCCCAACTTTTTATGCTCACTTTCACTGAGACAAAGTGCTTCATCAAAGGATCTACATATTAATATTGTACTATAGCTCCTTGATTCAAGGTTTGAAATAATTTGTGATCAGCGTTGTACTGTTATGGGGAATACTGAGGAAGGAGACTGCATAGAGAGCCTCCTCCTTTCCATGTAACTGGGACAGATCACAATGGTATTTCCAGCATCTTCTTGAACTAAAGAAAGGCTTAGGGATAACACTATAATCTGGGACTAATCTTCCCCTAATGGTCAGGAAATGATTGAAAAAGGTTATGGCCCTGCTACCTTCCCCACATTAGTTAGTATATTTAGCACCCTGCAAAAGGATGGCACATCATCCATAGTTCCTTTCTGCTCTTTGCAAAATAATCACACACTTCATGGGCTTCTTGTATCCCCATGTGCATTTGTGACATTCCTTAACACAGCCTGTCTGTCTGGGCCTTGAGTTTACCTGGAAAAAGATTCCTTCCTTACTAATGAAATCAGAAATATACCACATATCTATGGTTGATGAGACAATAGTATTAAACAAAAGATATCAGCAAAATCCTACCATTTTTAGTTATTTGGTAAAAATAAAATTATGGATGATTGGCAACAGGTAGATTATACTGTTTAGAATCCATGTGAATGTTCTAAAAAGGTGTATTCTGCATGCAAGGGAGAGTGCTTAAATTAACCCTTAATTAAATTAGGGGCAATCAACACAGCTTCGTTAGAGGCATGTCCTGGCAAACCAACCTGGTGGCCTTCTACAACAAGGTCACAAAATCCTTAGATGCAGGGGTAGCAGTGGACGTAGTCTTTCTGGACTTTAGGAAGGCCTTCAACACTATCTTTCACCCCGTTCTCATTCAAAAACTGGGGGACTGTGGTGTCAACACCTATACAGTCAAATAGGTCACTAACTGGCTGGAGGGCCATACCCAGAGAGTGGTGGTGGTTAGGTCATTTTCCACCTGGAGGGGTGTGGGCAGTGGGGTTCCACAGGGCTCGGTCCTCAGGCCCGCACTGTTCAACATGTTCAGCAACTTGGATGAGGGGATAAAAAGCACCCTGTTCAAATTTGCTGATGACACTAAGATGTGGGGGGATGTGAGCAGGCTAGAAGGGAGGAACAGACTGCAATCAGACCTAGACAGGTTACAGGGGTGGGCAGATGAGAATAGGATGGGATTCAACACTGACAAATGCAAGGTGATGCACCTCGGGAGGAACAACCGACACCATACCTACAGGCTGGGGAACTCCCTTCTCATCAGTGCAGAGGCAGAAAAGGATCTTGGAGTCA
>NW_017728909.1:70760398-70778070 GCF_001723895.1 Crocodylus porosus
CAGATTACACATCAGGAGGCGCTACTTCACTGTCAGGGTGGCTAGGATCTGGAACCAACTTCCAAGAGAAGTGGTGCTGGATCCTACCCTGGGGGTCTTTAAGACAAGACTGGATGAACACCTTGCTGGGGTCTTTTGACCCCAGTACTTTTTCCTGTCAAGGCAGGGGATCAGACTTGATAATCTGCTCAACCCTTCCAACCCTGCAAACTATGAAACCTATGAAACACTGAACTTAAAGGCCCCTACTTTCAATCTTCCCCAGGTTTCCCATCAAGTCCAAAGGGAGCGCCACACATAGTATTCTGGTAAGCTTCACTTTGTCATCCTCCAGGTTTAAGTATTTAAGTACTTTAAAAATTGCACATATTCTAATATCATCCAGCAGTGATTTGTCTGTAGCAGTTTATATCTTTGTGCCATCCTAAATATTATTTAAGATAATCTGAAAGGTGATGTCATCTGAAGCATCTGCATTGGCGTAGATGATTATGCCACCAAAGCACGTAATGTGTCTTAAAAACATATGCTATGAGGCTCCATTGTGCTTTAAATACTTATGCCATCGTAAAACAGTTTAAGGGCTTATTCTGTCTTTAATATTTTTTAAGTGGTCTAAAAGTCTTTGCCCTTTTCACTGTCTAAAGAGGTTTAAGCACTCCAGTCACCTTGAGGATTTCATTATAACTTTTATATCCTTGAAAAGTATCTAGAAAATTAAAGACAAACTATTTGTTAGTGGAACAACCCCATAATCATATAGGACAGGCCATGGAATATAAAGATATCACTATATTTAGAATCAGTTTAAACAATCATCATATAATTATCATATACATGGATACACATTTTTGATCAGTAGTCTCTCAGAGACAGAAGTGCTATATACAATACAATACAAGGACAAGATTTTAAAACAATAGGAATTAATATTTGTCCCCACTTTTTTAAATCTTTGCCTAAACTTCTCATAAGCAAATATAAACCATCAATCTTTCATGTACCTTTCTTCATCCACGGATCCTTTAAAATTATAGAATCTTTCCTATTTCAACATTTTTCCATTAAATATTCTTACCAGAAAAACAAAATGTCCTGGAATAATCCAACAATGCCATCCATAACACAGGCTGCTACTTCTTATAGATGGTAAGAAACAAAAACGAGATAATGAATGCTTTCATATCTAAATAACTTCTTTTACTTAAAATATTCCATTACTATCCAATCTGGATGTTCAGTGAACAAGGTGAAATGAATTCGTGATTTAAATCTAGATCCTAGTGAACAAGTGTGCACTGAAAAAATATGTTAATTAGTATTATTCATCATTATTTCTGGTAGTATCATCATTATTTCTGGTAGTATCACCACCACGTGTTACAATTAAAAGGACAAAGAAACTATATTCCACTCACCTTACCTATTGGCTCTTATTGTGTGTCATGAAAACTCTGGTAAACGGAAAAGCTTGAATGTTGCAGAAGTTGGCCAAGAAGTTTGAGTTAGGATTTAGCAAATCTATCTAGTGAAGATTTAGTTTTGCACAACTTAAAACATGTGCCATATGGGTCCAAGTTCTACTCTATATAAACTGTCTGACTTTACTATGTTTAAATTTGGGTGTAAACACATCTCCAATGCTGCAAAGACTTCAGCTGAAAGAAGTTATCTTTCTGACACTTTCTACAGACACTAATTCTCTGCAATTATTCTATATAAGTGATTGTAGGAAATGGACTATAAACTTCACATTATTTTGGAAACAATTTACATACCTGGAGGTTCAGTTGGTATGTTGCAGGCTACAAAAATCGTAATATAGTGGAAATGTACTCCTTAAAAGGGACAACATGTTTTTCTTAGATTATATTATTCTCATTGTTTACATTTTGAAAAAAAAATGTTGGTTTCTTACAAGATACTTAACTTTTTTCCTGCTAAATCAGCTATATTTTACCATCTATAGTATTGATCCATCACCAGTTTCTGCAGCTTTTAACTGGTGCATCCTGAACTTTGGCCTTGATCCTGTGGTATTTTAGGATAGAAAAATATCACAGGATCAAAGCCAAAAATATTGTATGGGACAGAAAAGGAACTTTGACAGCAAATAGGAATTGAGGCCTTTGCCTGATTTTTTCCTATAGTCCATTGCAGGAGATACGTTAAAAGCAGAGGTGTCAAACATATGTCCTGTGGGTAGGGTTGCTAACCCTCCCAAATTGGCCAGGAGTCAGCACTGATCTTCCAGTGACTGTTGAAAGCAATCTGGGAGATTGATATTTTGAATGGGTTGAACAGTACAATTAATGACTAGAGGTGCATGATACATTGGTCCCATTTCAGATCGGCACCAACGTAAAGAAAATTGACAGTATCAGCAACTGGCTTTTTATGGCTGATGTGGCCAATAATGTCACCAATAAATGCCATGTGAATGCACACAGTCGCGGTGCAGCACACAGGCAGCCAGGAGCACAGTCCAGCAGCGTGGAGAGCAGCTGGGTCCAGCTGGTAAGCCTGTTGTGAGGGAAGGGGCATGGAGGGGTGGGAAGATCAAAGCCCCAGTGGTGAGGGAGGGAGTGCGGCTGGGGCTGGGAAAAAAGCAGGTGCTCCACAGCTGGGATAGGGCATGGGATAGAGCCATGAGCAGCTCATCCGGTGGGTGCAGGGAGGGCGGGGGTGGCTCCCGCCACTGCACGCAGCCTGGAAGGGGATGGTGAGGTGCCCCTAGATCTGTGTGCAGGGCAAGTGTGGGCTACCACTGTGGGTTGTGGCTGGGGGCAACACCAGGCTCTTCCCAGCAACTGAGGATGCACTCAGGATGGTCACTGGCAGTGGAGGGAGGGGAGCTACAGTGAATTTTGGGTGGCTGCAGCCCCCCCCCCCACCATTGCCTCCCTCCCAGCGCCACTGCCACATGCCCTGAGTGCAGCCTGATCCAGCCCCCAACTGGGAAGAGTTCGACACTGCCCCCAGCCTCAGCCCCCCTCACCTCTTGTGTATGTCACTTGCAGCTCTATTCCAAGATCCACCCCAGCTGTGCAGAACATGCCCCCACCCCTGTCCCAGCCCCACTCCCTCCCTCACTGTTGGGGCCTTGATCTGCCCCCCCTACCCCTTCTCTCCCCCCTTGTCCCTCCCCAGACAACAGACTTACCAGTCAGATGCTGCTCTCTAAGCTGCTCGGCTGCATAACAGCAGTCGAATCAGTATCAGCCCATATGGCTCGTTGAAAATTGACCCAAAAAATCTCTATTGGTGCACCCCTATTAATGACATTACATCATGTTGGGGGAAAAAAAAATCTCCTGGAATAATTTCAGAGTTGGCAACCCTACCTGTGGGCCAGATTCAGCAAACAGAGCCATATCATCCAGGCCTTTGTTTTAGCCCCATGTGAGGCCAGGCCAGAACCCTCCCTGCATGTCAAAGCCAGTGCACACAGTATCTGCATTGGCTGGTCCAGGACTTCACTGAATGCAGTGTCCACTCTGGCTGGTCTGGAAAGCGAGTAGAGTGCATCACTCACTCTGGCCAGTCTGAGGTAGGCACCATGTAGAGCAGGTCCAAGCATGGGCACCACATGCAGCGCAGTCCCCAACTGGCCAAAGCAGGCACTGGATCCAGTATGCAGGGAGTGGGAAGGAGGGTCTGTGGGTCCCACAGAAGCTGGATCTGACACCTGCTTTGGTTTGTCTGGTCCTGTACTGCACATGTTCGTTACCTGCCCTAGCTGGTCCAGGATATGTGCTCCCTGAACTGGCTGGAATAGGTAGCACGTGCAGCTCATGTGCCAATCTGGCCAGTGACAGTCCTGGACCAGCCAAAGCAGGTGCCACAAGCAATGGGTTCAGCATGTGGCAGCAGAAGAGGAGGGAATCTATGTGTGTGATCTGGCCTGTGGGATCAGCCCTGTCCTTTCATCTAGCCTGTGGGCCAGTCCCAGGCCACTCATCTGGTCCACAGGGCTAGATGACTTGCCATCCCTTATTTAAAGTTTTAAATCTGATGCATTTTCTTCAGCAACTTTCCTTAAATTCCCAGATAAATACTGATTTGAGGCTCAGTGTATCATAAACAGCTCCAGCAGATTCAGCCGCTGCTGCCCTGGGAATTATTACTGATGCACAGTACACAAGACACCATGAAACAATTGTGTTACAGAGACTATCCTGTTCTACTCATTTCTCATTGTGGTGGCTATACATTATAATAGCTTCCATTTCAGCCAGCTACAGCTGCTATAGAGTTAACAGCAGCACTGGACAGCAAGAACACCTGGAGCATATATTGGACATCCCAGCACTCTCCTGTAAACCAAGGAGCACCAGCTATTGAACAGAGCTTGCCACAGGTGAGGCAGGACCTTGCTGTTTACCACTTGATCTAGATGAACACATCTGGCCCTGGGTCTAATAGCTTGGATTCTCTCCCTCCAAGGCAAAGAAGCAAATGCTAGAAGAAGCTTATGCAGTTCCTAACATCATCACTCATTCACCCCAAAGAAGATGACTGTATTTTTTGATTTGCTGCATTGCTCTTAGTTGTCCCATCATATCTTATCACTGCAACCCTTCATTCCTATCTAACCTTGGCAATTCAACCTCCTTCTCTCACCCTTCCCCTCACTCCTTTGCCTTTCCTACAGACACACTCACACACTGTATAGATAGATGAATGGCATTTTCTTCATTGAAGGAGTATCTTTTACTGTGCACACAGCCTCCTAAGGCTTTGATTTATAGCTGGGGCCCTTAGGTACTACCACAACACAAATAATAAAATGAAACAATGCTACTTAACATTTGTTAAAGATGCAGCTCTAACAGGAGATCAATCCACCAGCATTCTACTTACTTTACGTGTTTGCTTATATATTGTATTCCTTTTCCTCGCGCTTCACCTATTTTTATTTCATAAGATTTACTTTCGTTTTTGTACAGTCCCAGGGGCATCAGCACCTTACCTGATTGCAGCCACTTGATTATGCCACAGTAACCTGACAATAAATGTTTATGATTTCTTTCAGGGTCAGGCCCCAGCTTAATCCCCTTGGCTTCTGAAAGGCAAAGGGTTGAAATACACTGGGAAAGTCAGTGGCATTGAGGTTCCTGTCACAAATAAAGGAATCCGATACTGCTTCTAAATAGTTCCCATTCATCTAACTCCTCTCACCATCTCCCACCGATTGCCAGATGCCTATAACAGTACTTCTGTGTATACACATTAAGCAAGATTGTTGTTGTTATGCTTTATTTTTTATTTATGTTAATGAGCCAAAATCACTATAGCAAAGAGCAGGATATTTTCCATTCTGACAGCTAAATAACATCTGTGAAGATTTTAAACATTCACAGTCAGGATCTTGCACAGGTCTCCAAATTTTAATGACAGACATACAAACATGCACACACAGAGAAATACCTGACCAGATTGAAAATTCCTCCCCCATTAAAATTATATGGGATGCACTCTGTGTAGCCTTAATTGGTATTGATGGGGGAGATGAAGTATCAGTGTAATATTCCACGATTAGTTGTGCAGATCTGTTCAGTCCCCTTTACAAGCTAGGCTCTGTGAATAGCTTCAGCAAGTTAAACCTTAAAAGCCATTCAGATGGGATTCAGGCATTATTCTTTAATCATTATTAAAACTGAAGTCTACAGTGGGAGAAAAAAAGCAATGCTGAGCTAATCACACTCTTATTCTAGTCTCAGAGGGAGACTTCATTTGTGAGTTTCCCAAAAAGGATGGCACAGCTGTCATGGGTTCATGATTCCCACAATGCATTTCTTTTCCTCTTCATTAATCTGTCACTAATGCAATCTGTGATGGCTGTGTCATAATCATATCTTACATTTCTCTCCATTACTGTGGAACAAATTACAACATTTTTCATTTCAGAAAGGCTCCACTATTATGTCTGCTGTTGATATCAGGTTCACAAGGTAGGACTCCCCTCCCCCATCCCTTTACATAAAGCCATCCCTTGAAAACTTGGAAAAATGATAAAAAGCCATTACACTACTGGTCACCATAAATAGCAAGAAAGCGGATGATCTTGTTTAAAAAAAAATCCTCCAACACAGCTTCTGCTTTATGTCCTGTATCCAAATGAAAATTAAAACATGGAAATTAATGCATTTATAAATAAATACTAACACTATTAAAGTTAATTAGATTATAGATCTCTATCTTAATTTGGAATTGGAACTGCCGTATCATACAACAGCCACTTGTGAAACTGGACTGCACAACAGATTGATAATATGAAAAATAGGTTTTCATCTCAAGAGAACTTTTTCAAATCCATTGATAGTAACTAGACTTGTAAATCTGATAGTTATTTCTTATTCTACATGGAATAATTTTGTGATCTCAATTGACTTTGCAACACGCAGTTATCCACACCACAAAACATTACCACAGTTGACAAACTCAGCAAAGAGACTAAAGATTGAAATTACCTTTTCACTCCTAGAAGTGGCTAACTTAGGTCAGAATTCAGTCACTTTGTTGTCACAGCTCATGGAAGCTTTCAGTAGTCCCAACCACAATTAGCTTTTCTGTCAATAAACAGTATTTCAGTGTCCTGTCTCACTCTAATTATATTTGCAAATACTATTTCTTGATTTAAAATTTAGCAAAGAGTTCTCTTTGGTATTATAGAAGGGTTTTTAATATTACAGAAGGAAAACTGGCATTTTAAAGAAACCAACATGGACAATTCAATAAATTAAGAAATGGGGTTCTATAGCGATATTTCATACCTGAAATCATCAAATTCATTTAAAAATTACTGCATATGGGTCCTCTAACCTTAATGTACATTGTCACATACCAAACCATTTGCAACTTGGACAAACAGCAGAAATATAGAGTCCTTCTGTCTTACCAGCTTTGCTTAAGTAGCCTGCAAGCACCCTTACCGATAGCGACCCCTTTTTCAAGTTTCCAAAATTGATAGCTATGAATGCGGGCAATGCAACACACTATATCTGTCAAAACCAAGCTTAATAGTTGCACTATCCACATGAATCTTAAGAACTGCTACAAATGTTGTTTTGTTCCCCGCCCCCCATTTAAGCAGTTAGTGAATCACAAGAACAACACAGTTCTGCTTTTTGCACCATTAGCTACAGTAGCTGCTTTATCCACAACTTCCTCACAGGCTACACAGCAAATCATTACTATAATACCTTCCTTTGGAAAGGATATGTACGGTCTGAAAAGTTGCACCTTTTCTTTTACTCTAACAGCTCTCACTGTAACAATGCCTCTAGGTAAATGTCTCCTTTTCTGTGCTGCTTTTCTTTTCAAAACAGGAATCAACAGTGGAAGATGTACCTTGAGCTTGGTTAAAAAAAAATTCTACATAAAAAATTGCCTTTTATTTAGCATCGCAGTCAGGTGAAAGTTCATATTCTTTTCTCTTTTTTTTAACCAGGCAAAATCTAGAACTGTCCATCACTATTACTGGGACGGCTTAAAAGGTAGTTTCTCTCTGAAAGGAGGACTATGTCTATTCTTTTACAGCAGAACTTCTACTTTACGCTTATTTTGAACTACTTACATCTGGTTTAATTCAGTAGAATTGTCATGAAATGCACCAATGTGAGATCAAAATCAATTGGGTCTTGTGTATATACTGAGCTATATGTTTGCTTATTTTAATACCAGAAATAAACCTCCATGCTATAAACTGTTCATTACTTTTTTGTGTAAAATTATCAGTAAGAAAGATTTTGCAGGATAAATGAGACTTTCAGTCACCACGGTGCAATTCATTATTTTCGGTTTTTATATACAGCAGTCATGTAAAGATAGCACCACTTGGCCCTGTACTTGCCTAATCTAGTGCTCTGCTTTACTTCTTATTAAAGAGCCTTCCCAGATATGGCAGCTATGAATCTAGTCTCCGTGACTTCTGGTGATTTTGTAATTATTAGTTAATATCTACAATCATTATCATTACATACACATTACAAATATCAACCAACCTTAAACATATCACAGACATGTCAGATACTCCACTGCCAGAAGCACCCAAATGGCTCTCAGGTTTCTCTTGCATGCGTATAAGGCTACTGGTCCACATCAGTACTGAACACACATGGAAAAACCTGATACGGCTTTTGTTCTTCAGCTATACACAGTTGTTCATCATCCTGACACAGATTTTTATTCTCTCTCTCTCTCTCTCTCTCTCTCCTCTTAGTTGTATACTCTCCTTCACTTTCCTGAGTTGCATGCTTTTCTTTTTGTCTTCCGTTTAGTCTTTATGGGCATTAGATGTTTCCTAACACTGACTTTTCTGTATGCAGTGCAGATCTAAGGATAGGATAGCAATGAAAATAGGGGAAATAATGAAATGTAAATATTGCTCCTGGGGCATATTTTGACCAAGTCAGCACATGAGTATTTGGTTCACTCTGATGGTGCAAAGCAACATTCAAATTGTTCTGAGCAACTATAGCCTCTCCTAGAATGCAGAAAAAACCAAGTGATATAGAAACTGTATGGCAGACTCTCCCTTTGCTCCCACTATCCTCTTTCATAGCCACCAGCGTGGCTACAAACTAGTGGCTGTTCTAAATGATATAGAACTGATGGGAGGTTTTGGAGCCCCTGTAGATACAGCTTCACAAATGTTATCAAGAACCATCTAAATGTCCCTTAACCCTTGCAGTTGCATCAAAGAAGGCTATGAGCCAGGAATTTTTCAGTTGCTGCATGCACTGCACTTCATTTGTTGTACATGATTATCAGGCACATGAATAATGCTTTGGACTGCAGGAAAAGTTTTTGATTATGTTATCTTTTCTCAGGAAGAGGTTTTGCTCTGTATTCTGGCTACTACTGCAGCTGGAATCAAGATTAGAGACTATTATGAACTTGCAAAGTATCTAAGCCCAGGAGAAAGTAAGCAGTAAGCAATTCATTATTTTTTCATATAAAAAGACTAAAAAAAGGAAATATGTATCTTTTCTACTAAAAAAGACTGCTAACTAAAGAGTTGTCTAATCCTCTATTAAAATATTTTGCATTTAATTAAAATGCCTTTTGATCATTATCTTTCTCTACATAACGTTAGAAAGACCTGGGTGTCAGTGAAAGCCTGACAGAGCTCTTTGTACTATGCAGTATCTGTTATTACAACCATCTTTGAAGGAAACAGGAACATTCCTTTCATTTCTTTTCTTGGATATAAAAAAGAAATATTATTTACATTGGGTCTTAGCATCCCCATCTTTTCAAAAACTGAAATGCAGTGGAAGAAGTCTAATTGGACAATCTAAAAAGGAGTTATTCTGAGTTGTGAAAAAATTGAGATAATCTGTAACGTTCTTTGACCTGCTCTTTTTCCCTCTCTGGGCATCCTTCTATGCAAGTAGATAGAGTTCTCATAGAAAGCTAGAATTAAAAATGCTAAAGAATTAAAAATAAATATACAGCACACTATAGTGGCAGAAACTATATTTATAGGGCAGTTTTCTGTCCGCTGAACTGTAAAGATATAGGTACTTTCCAGCTATTTACTATTGTAATTATACTACTGGATACATTACAGAGGGCATATCATGGCCAAATGCCAAAAACGCAGTGGATAATAGGCAGCAAATTAATTAGTTATCTGGCTTTCAGATCACAAGGGAAGTTCTGTTCTTCATGCTATCATTTCTGACATGCTAACCTTGTGTTTTCAGTAGATATCACTTTGGGCCACGCTACTGCAGGTAACAGCCGAGATACATAAGATGACAGTTTGATAGGTCATTGTGATATCTCCCTTCTTCTGTTGCAAAAGTAAACTGATCCTTAAGGGGCAACTTTGTGAATAGAAATAGCTGGGAGAGTCCTACTGTGACTTTCCAGCATAAAACTTCTGAGGAATTCAGGCTTATCTCTCATAAACAAAACAACCTGTAAATTAGATGCAGATTGTAGATGGACATGAACAGGATCCACACACACACATGCCATAAATGCCATAATCAAAATGTAAAGAGAGCTATAAATCCTATTCTGACAGATTAATGCCGTAACTTCTATTTGATATTGCACTGAAGGATATTTCCTAATAATTATATTTTAATAATAGAACCATAAAAAGCCATTCTATTTTGTTTGCAAAACCCTTTTTCCCATCTGTTCTAACTCTTCAGTCCAGTATGTTTCATTGTTAGCTGAGTAGTCTATGAGGAAAATTTGATTACTGAAGGGAGAATGGGAAAAGGACAGGCAGCTATGCCTGAAAACTGACAAGTGTTTTATTAAGAATTATTTTGCTTCTTTTCTTTTTTTTCTTATGAAGGAGGCATATTTGCAACACACAAGTTTTTGATGCATAAAAAGTTCATCTTCTGTAGCTTCTTATCCCCACCTGAAGCCCTTGTCTTTGATTTCCTTAGCACGAAGTTATAATGTCATAATTAGAAGCTCATCTCCAAGGGGAAATAAGTGTCAGATGAAGAACACTTAAGAGAAAGATTCTGTTTTCACATCGTTGTCCTTACTAATAAAAAAACCCAAGGAAATAAGAATGTGCGAAATAGATTATGTGAGAATTATAACTAACTGAAATCTTTCAGATTTTGAATTTGGAGGAGCATCTTTACATTTTGGATTTTACCAAAAGACAAGACTCCCTTTCACACACATGTGCACATGTACACACATGCACACAAATATTAACCTGTGTTTTAAACAATCTGACCAAATTGGCAAAACGCAGTAGCCAAATTTATCATGAGAGGCTTTCCAAGTATTGATGAGCTCTAAAAAGAACAATTACCTTGAAACCAAACATCTTTCTGGAGTTTTACATGTTACTTAAGTAGATTTTTTTCTGAGGCACATTTTCAAAGCAGAACTGCATGATTTATGCACACTTGTGCATAAAACTGAACCTTTTTGTACATTAACATGGCAGGCAACACATGAACCTTATGAGGCTTTGCATCATTTCCTATTGGATTTTGCATGAGGTAGTTTACCACGAGGAGAGCTGGCTGCAAATGTTTAAACAAACAAACAAGTCATTTCCAAGAATATTTTGTTTTTCCTATTTTCCAACCAGATGGAAACACAAGTTATTTTCTTCTAACAAAATAATATGAGGGGAGACTGGGCAGGTACCATTTGAAAAGCATGAAAACAATTTAGGATCCTATAGGTCTCATTAACTTTCACAAGGGATTTCTGAGCATAAGTGCCTAATCCATCAAGAGGTTTAGGACACAGGCACACAAATGAGCAAAGGTGAGGTGGGGATTTACAGTACATCATTTACTCCACAGTAACTGCCCTTGTGCACACGTGTACCCCACAGTAAATATAAAAGCTAATCACAGTAGTTTATGCCTCTTTCATTAAGACCTAAGATACCACAGATAAGATGCATTGTAAATCTCCCCTGACCCCCTTTTGCTCATGGTAATATGAACACATGTTGGTTAATAAGACTGTTATCAGTAGCATAACTAGCAGTGGGTGATGATCACGGCACAGTCCCCAGACCCTGAGTTAAAGGGGGTGCCAGCAATGGGAGTCAGAAAAGTACTTGAAGTGGGGCTTGGAGGCACTGCTGCGGGGGGAAGTCCCACTGGTGACAGGATACGGCAGCACCTCCCTCTGCAGCAGTGGCATCTTCCATGATGGACGACTGGGGTTTTTGCCTAAGGCACAAATCTTACCAGGTATGCCTCTGGTTGTTATAGAAACATGTGTGACTATTATGTAGGTTTTCTATTATTCAAGAAAGCTATAGTTTCTCTGACTTTCCTGTTGATGTAATATGTTGCATTATAACTAAACTCAATGCTTGGCAAATATAAGAAATAAATTAAGATCCAAAACCTTTTCTTTATAACATATTTTCAATCAGCTCACAGCCCAATATCTTAAGTTTACTTGAGGCAAACTTGCAGATATAAAGTTGACTGGGCCAAATTCATTCCTGTGTAAACCCCACAGACATGACACTTTTTTTTTTCATTTTATTTAATCTGTGCTTTTCCACAGTTAAATCACTGAAATGAAGATGAACAATTCAGGCACTGCAACTTAAGTTAAATCCTGACTGTGTAAATATAACCCAGTTTAATTCCAGCTAGGACTTTCAGATTAGGCTATGCTACCACCTGCACTAAAGTGCCTTCTGATTCTGCATTTTAATGTGCTGCATCTCACATCATTGAACATCAAGTCTTTGTCCCTCAGGATCTGCCTTCCTGAGATAGTAAGAGAGCCCATTAGTACATCACACGAAAGGATACAGACAGGACTCTTGCTGGTGTCGGTTCACTATTTTACTCTTGTTGTTTTGGCACCTGGCATTCTTCAAAGTAAATGTGGATCACAGGAAAAAGTAATTCATGGGTTTTGCTGGCAGTTTGTTAGTTTAGTTGTTTTATGATGTACCTTTTTTATTCAATCTTTTGGCCTAAAGAAAGGGTTTTTTTTAAAAAAAAATCAGTCTGCAGACATGAAATCTCTCTAAAATCCCTCTATTAATACAGAAAAATTCAAATAACTTGAAAATGTTCAAATGTCTTCGCTAAAATCAATTTTTAAAAATCTACTCCGCTCAATTAACCCATGGCTGTTTCCAGTCCTGAAACTCTTTCTTGTGATCATCAGAGTTTCAGCCAAAAATAGGATGTGAACCTGGCCCCACTGAAGTCAATGGAAATTTTGCCACAGATTTTAGAGGTAGGATTTGAATCATAGAAATCATAGAAAATGAGGATTGGAAGGGACCTCAGAAGGTCATCTAGGCCAACCCCCTGCTCAAAGCAGGACTATCCCCAACTAAATCATCCAAGCCAAGGCTTTATCTAGTTGGGTCTTAAAAACCATCAGAGATGGACGTTCCACAATGTCTCTGGACAACCTGTTCCAGTACTTGTCTACCCTTCTAGTGAAAAGGTTTTCCTAATGTTTAACCTAAACTCCTCTTGCTGCAACTTGAGCCCATAGTTGCTTGTTCTGTCATCTGCCACCACTGAGAACAATCTAACCCTACCCTCTCTGGAACCCCGCTGCAGGTAGTTGAAGGCTGCTATTAAATCCCCGTTTTCTCTTCTCCAGACTAAATAAATCCAATTCCCTCAGGCTCTCCTCATCAGTCATGTGCTCCAGCCCCCTAACAATTTTCGTTGCCCTCCACTGGACTCACTTCAGTATATCCATATCCTTTCTGTAGTGGGGTACCCTAAACTGGACACAGTACTCCAAATGCATCCTCAACACTATAGAATAGAGAGTAAGAATCACCTCCCTCAATCTGCTGGCAACACTTCTACTAATGCAGCCCATGATCCTGCATTAGTAGGATCAGTCATGGATCTACTTTTTCACAGCATCCAACAGAGTGTACTATTAGCTTAAGGTATATTTTGAGTGGGTTTTTTTACCTGACTTGCCTTCACACACAAAAATCTCCAATTCAAGCTAATTGTATTATTAAGCTTAAGATAGTGATGTTTCAAGGCTCAAAGGGAGATGCTTTAAAGCTCAAAGGGAGTTGCATTAGGAAAGTAGGTGTTGCCCTGAGAGGTCAGGCCAATGCTCAGGATCTCAATATTGCGCTGTTAGACAAGAGGGCATGGTGTACAATTGCATATATACAAACACACAAATCAATTAGGTGCATACACACACACACACACTACCAGCTCAGGCACATACGCATCCAAACCAGCCTAGACACATGCATACCTTTCACCAATTCAAACACATACACTATACACGCCAAAAGTTAGACACAGATCACTAATTCGTATATCATGCACACAATGCCATATGTGCATGTGTGTGTGTGCGCGCGCGTGTGTATACACACACACACACATACAAACACACACACACTAGCAACTCAGACACACACAAGTTCAAAATAACCAGTCTAGGTTCATGCACACCTATCACCAGTTTAAGTCCATACACGCTACACGCACCAAATTTAGATAGAATCAGTTACCAACAGCTGCACATCCAATACACATATGTGAATTACTAATTCACATACCACACACACACAATGATATCTATATATGTGTATTCACTAATTCATACCCATACCACCCACCTATGCATACACACAGGTGAGTTCCTAAGTTCGGTGTTGTGATATGTATGTATGTGCTTGGTGTACTTGGGATACCTGGGGAAAGGTTAAGATAAGAAAGTAGAAGTCTAGGGAGTGAAAGTTGCTGGGAGTGATTAGAACTGGTAGACTAGAGGGGCCTGGGCTGAAGAACTGAGGCTTGGGGGTAACTTTAAGTTAATTGATCTTAATTGATTAAAAGACAACGCCCAAAGCCTACAGAACAGGGGAGTGATGCCAGCACAGAGGCTAGGACTGGAGCCAGAGCTACAGGGGAGCTGAAAAGGTAGGTAGGGAGAGGGAAAATGGGACTAAGGGAAAGTGCAGGTGTTAAAGAGGGGTTCTGGGTGTGGGAAGCCAGAGGATGGCTCCAGGGCAGCTAGAGAAGTTGCAGGGAGTGGCAATAGGTGCTGGGAGCTGGAGAAAGGCTCCAGCTGCTGGAGAAAACTGCAGGACAGCCATGAGGAGCTGGGAAGCTGCAGGTGGGGGGTGACTACAGAAAGTGCGGGGGAAGCCTGAAAACAGAGAGACAGACAGCAGAAAATCACAGGAAATGTGGCAGGAGAGACTGAAAGGTTGAAGGGCAGTGGGAAAGCAGAGAAAGGCAGCAGAAAGTCACAGGGAAAAGGCAGTAGATGGCACGGGAGGTCGAAAGGCAGCAGGAACAGCATGAAAGCAAGGAGAGGCTGAGAGGTGGCATAAAAGGGGAAATGGAATTGGGAGGAGATCAGGAAACTAGTGGGGGTGGGAGGGCTGGAGCTGAGAGAGAGAACGAGGCTGGAATTTAAGAAAGGGAAGGGACTGGGATTCACTAAAACATGACCCAACTCGAGGTTTAAAATTACAGTGGTTTTATTGAACAGAGGAGCTGGTGACACAATGTCTTATTGGTTCTTTTGCACCCACCCACAATGATAGCAGGGGTTAGAGAGGTGTGGTGCAGGGGCTGAAGTCCACTGCAGTCCAGGAGGAGAGAAAGAGAGAGTCCAAACTGTAGGAGGAGATGGCTTTTTGGTTGGACCCAGAAAGTGACTGTTGATGGAACCAAGTCAGTATGACGTATGGTGACCAGTGGCACCCCTCAGGGTTCAGTATTCAAACTGGTACTCTTTAATATATTCATTAACAGCCTGGATTTGGGTTTCAGAAACAAACTGACACCCAAGTTCATGGGTGACACAAAGCTGTGGGGAAGCATGGACACATTGGAGGATAGGCTGGGGATTCAGGCTGACCTGGATAGGCTCGCAATATGAAACCTGATAATCTTCAATGTAGAGAAATGCAAGGTGCTCCATCTCAGGAGGAAAATCTCCTATCATACCTATAGGCTCGGCAGTACTTCACTCACTAGCACTATGTCTGAAAGAGACTTGGGGGTCATGATTAACCACCAGATAAATATGACCCACCAATGCAATGCTACAGCTGGCCAAGCAGATAAAACCCTGGCTTGCATCTACCAATGCATCTCAAACAAGACCAAAAATGTCATTCTCCCACTTTATTCAGCCTTGTTGAGGCTGCAGCTAGAGTATTACATCCAATTCTGGGCTCCGCACTTTTAAAAGGATGTGGAGAAACTCAGAGAGTCCAGAGGAGAGCCATGTGCATGATCAGAGGTCAAAAGAGCAGGCCATATGAGGAGAAGCTGAGAGGCACGGTACTCTGCAGCTCGGCTAATCATAGATTCAGGGGGCACTTGGTGGCAGCCTATAAATATATCAGGGGTGTTCATCAGGACCTGGGAGAACATTTGTTCACCAGGGCTCCTCCAGGAAAAACAAGATTCAATGGTCACAAACTGCTTGAACCCAGTTTTAGACTGGACATAAGGAAGAACTTCTTTACTGTTCAAGTATGCAGAGTTTGGAATAGACTCGCCCCAGAAGCGGTGCAAGCACCTACTTCGGACACATTTAAGATGTGCTTGGATGATTATCTTGCTGGGGTCCTCTGACCCCAGCTGACTTCCTGCCAGATGATCTCATGAGGTCCCTTCCAGCCCTAATGTCTGTGAATCTGTGTGCGGGTAATATCTACCTATCCCAGGCTGGAAAGAGGTCCTTGTCCAATAGGTCTTGTCCAGAGGGGGGTCACTGGCAGAGCCTCTGGGTGGATAGGTGGTGTGGCATGGTGCTGGTCCAGATGGAGAAGGCGTCCCACTGGGTCTGTCTTCACTGCCTCTTTTTATAGGGGCAGACCTTGCATGACCTTAGTGACAGGAGGCATGCCCAGGTAAGGGTCAGCACCAGCATACTGAGTATGTGTGCTCCATGCAGGGATGTGCAGTTTCGGGAGTCTGTAATGGTGAGAGTTGTTTGTTCTGCAGGGTCTTTTGTCTTTCAAATGCTGGGTTCTTGTCTCTGTTCCTGGGTGAGGTCTGTGGTTCCTGGATGAATCAATGTGAGGTGATGGCCCAGTCCTTACAGGCCATTCAGTATAGGCCTGCTACCATTGTATTTCAATCATTCCCAATCATTGTCATTCATCTGGGAACCAATTTACATGGGAGGGATACGTGACTCATACAGTTACAACACAGGGGTGCCCAGGCAGAGGACACAAGATGGAGGCTTGACATATAAAATGGAAACTTGACATGACTTTGGTTTACTTACAAACACAGGCCTAAACCATATGATATCCATACGAAACAATAAAAATCAATACAAAAATGATAATAATACAATATACAATAGTGAGAATCAATACAAACCTAATAATTATAGAATATAAAACAGTGGATACAAAATGAAAAACTTGCTATCAAAATATAAATGTTAAAGCTTATCCTACATCTTACTTATAATTATCTAGGGAGCAGAGAGGGGAGAGGGAGAGAAAAAGTCAGAAATGGTTGGGGAAGGGGAGGGAATGCATTTTAAAATAAATTTTAAAGAGAACTATGCAAGCCAGGGTCTTAATATCAAAGTTCGGTCCATATGTACTTTATTTCAGTACAAAGTTGGAGAGAATATACTGCCTGGAGGCTAAATACATAAATATTCCTCAGTGGAAATTTTGGAAAACGCTTGAGGGATTCCCTGTGTAGGTTGTCAATGAGTCATATCTATGTAGCAAAACCCCCAGTTTTTCTAGTATTTAGACTCCAGGCAGTATATTCTCTCCAACTTTGTATTGAAATAAAGTACATATGGACCCAACATTGATTTTAAGACCCTGGCTTGCATAGTTTTCTGCATTCATTCTAGATCTCCAAATTCACTTATGCGTTTCAATTATGACTGGGGAGAAATATTCTTTTCCTGTGATTTCCTGACTCTAGACTGACACCAAATTAGTTGGTTGGTTGTGATGCCAGAAAAATGTATTATTTTGGGTCCCTAAGCGAACTGTTGGTGTCACTGGGCATAACCCTAGGTAACTCAGAGGGATGGAAGACCACGAGTGTCGATGAAGTTCTTCTGCTCTGGGCTCAGACGAGCCAGGACCCCCCCCCTTGCCCACCCTTTTTAACCCTTTCTCTGGCGCCTGTAATCTCCTGTTCTTCTGGAAAACAGGCGAGCTAAAACTGTTATCTGTGGAATGCAAG
>NW_017728909.1:70778081-70781416 GCF_001723895.1 Crocodylus porosus
AGGGCTAAGGGTGCAGGATTTGAGACTATACAGTCTCCCTGTGCCTTTTACTTGAGCTCAAATAAACTCTGTCTACTTCTCCCCCCAGTGTGTTTATTTGGCGCGACGCACACCGGGCAACGAACCCAATTGTTGCTCCCTCGGGCACCTTGTGCCGGCAACAGAACCAAAGCCCCTAAGGAAGTTTGTGGGTAAGTCATCACCAATGTTGAGGCTGTTGAGTTAGAGCCCTCACCAACCACAGTATTCTACAGCGAGGTGGAGCTGACACTCTTCCTAAGGTTCCCCAGTAGCCTAAGTACTCCAATGAGAGGAAAGAGAAACAGGGAAAGAAGGAAGTGCTGTAAGACCCATCATTGCCTTACCCATATAAGGGCTAATTTCCTCATTATAGTTATGGAAAAAAAATAACATGCTCCTCACCACATTTGTAGGAACTTGAATAGGGGTTGCTATATATAGAAGAGCAAAAAAGAAAAATCTTACTGTAGCTTTCCTCCTAGGTTTGGGAAACATAATAATCCCCATGCTTCCACCCGACCAGCATCTAAATTAGTTTCACATATTAGCATATCTACAATTCCACGCTCAGCTTGGAAACTACCACCTTTCCTCCTCATTTGAGTATGCAAAGTATAGACTTCAGGTATTGCCACAGTTAGTACAATCTTCATCACCTCTTTCTGCTTTTGGCAACTCTCCTGGCTTCCCTCTTCCATCATCTAAAGGCAAAGTAAGAAAATAGCCATCACTGCCAAGCAATTGCAGCCCCTGAGCCTTCTGAGGCCTGGATGTTGGTAAAGCTACAGAAAACATCCAGGTGAATCTGCTCAAGCAAACATGTCCCTTACTTCTCCTGCAACCCATCACACCTAAACACATTCTGGCTATCTGTAGCAGATCTATAAAAAAGCAGTTTTCTTGCCAGCATGGCTTAAGGCAGAGGTGAGCCCCTACAAGTAATCCTTTTGGGGTGGGTGTTGCCATCTGAACCAGAAAAAAAACAAAACAACTCATATGCTAAAAGTCAAACACCTACTATAACATATATTAATATTTTTGTCATGATTTGTGTTCGTGTAGTGTATGTAGAGGTGAATGCATAATAGCTAAAAAATAAAGTCTTACTCTTGTATATTGTGTGTGAGGGAATATGTGGGGTGTATTTGGGGGTGGGTATGTGTGTATGGTGGGGTGTGGGGGTGTGTGGAGGGGTTGTGAGGGGATGTGACTGTATATGTTGAGGTGTAGGGTCTGTTGGGGTGTGTGTATATGTGGGGGCTTGTAGGGGTACAGTGTAAGTGTGTGGGATTTGGGGGCTGTGGGGGGGGGCTGTGGAGACCTCTCCCCATACACTTCCTGCCATGGCACACAGCCCCTGCCACTGCCAGCAGCAGCAGCAGCAGGCAGCAGCCCTCAGGCCACGCGTGGTACATGTAAGCATTGCTGCCCAGCAGCATAAAGCTCCAGGTAGAATAGCACATGGGGCAAGGAGCACAACCATATTAACCTGCCTCTATCATGTGGGGCTCCCCATGTTGCACATGCATCTCCTGGCACTCACACAACACTGGGGGAAGCCCTGTGCATTGGAAGTAGACTGGCCTGGCTGCACTCCTTGCTACCACGTACAGCTCTGAGAGGAGCCACATGCTGCCAGATGGCAGCACCTGCACAGGACACAAGAGCCCTGAGCGCCCCCACCTGCTGCTGTTGCTGCCAGTGGCTGTGTGCCATAGGGAGGGAGTTCATGGGGGTCCCCACAGCCCCCCACTCTCCCTCACATCCACACTCTGCCCACCTGAGCACTGCACTCCCACCACCCCCTTGGGAGTGTTCTCTGTGCTACCACCAGCCCCAGCCCCATGCTCCCTGTCCCCACTCAGCTGCATCTCCCCCATCCACCCCCACCACTTACCTACCCACTGCCCGGACCAATCACTGCAGCAGGAAGACAAGGAGGAGCTTCTGGGTTTCAGGGAAAATGAGCAGGTCCCCCAGAGACTGCAGCAGTGGCAGCAGCAGCCCCACCCAGAAGCTACGTTCTGGGCCCTTCCACACATAAGGATGGAAGTGAGGCACACAGGCTGGAGGGTACAATTAGTTGATGTGTACCTGCAGGCCAGATAAAATTGCCAGGCAAGCCAGATCCAGCCTGCAGGCCATATTTTGCCCACTCTTGGCTTAAGTTATTCCCCATTCTGATAGACATGTGAAGCACAACATGCCCAAACAACAACTATAGCAATATACATGGTACAGTTGAAACAGCTCTATAGGCACTCCATCACACTTTCATTTGACAAATGTGTATTCAACAGTCATCCAGCACTTACTAAGGGCATAAATTAACCCTTTTCATTCAGGCATTATGATGTCAATATGTGATTTTATGATCTAGGGCAGTCAGGATCAAAACTAGATTTTCTAGTATAACAACATAGTCAAACACTCATTGACATCTATCTTACTGGGTTAGAAGTTCCTTTTTGTTCCAGATCAAAAAGCCTAATCCTTGGAATAGCCTATCATATTTTTCAACCCACACATCTGACAAAACTGCTCTTGAACCATGCTTTGTAGTTTCGCATTTCCTCCAGAACAATGGACTGAGTTAATACAGTCACATGTGCCTTGGTCATGTGATAATGGTCATGTGTGTGCCACTCATGGCCCCAGGCACAGTTGCAATTTTCATTGCACATAGCTGAATTATCATAATTATAATGATCATTATGCAGATTTTCTTCATAACCCCTCTGTGGACTTGCCAATACCAGAACTGATTATTCATTGATGCAGAGCAATCTAAGGCAGCTAAATTCCAGATGATGATAGCTGTTCACTTGTAGACTGCCAAGATAGCCTTCATCTATATGTCCTGGGGCTGGAAGGTTGGAGCAAAATAATGTCACAGTTATAGGAATATCCTTTCATCATGAGAATTAATGTCTTTATGAGGAAATTCTTGGCCAACTGGTGCTTATCCCAAGTTGTCATTTAGTCCCACTGGTTGGTGCTTGTAGCCAAGCTCACAATCACCTGTTTGCACACAGAAAGTCTGCACTACTTGTATCCCCTTGCCTGCAAATCTGAGAGTTGCTTGCATAATCCCATGAACACATCTGTAACAGGGGGGCCTTCTCGGGGCTGATTTGCCTTTGGCAGCCCATCTGTTTCTGGGCCAACTGCCCACCTTTCTCTCTTGCCATGTCTTGTTATCTAATTAATTATCTTAATTAGGCTCTGCCCCTAGGTGCTCCCACCCAGGGCCCTTCATGCTGGGATGCTGCATAAGTCACAGTGTACACAGCTTGCACGGGGAAGGATGTGTT
>NW_017728909.1:70781622-70783202 GCF_001723895.1 Crocodylus porosus
GGGAGCTCCATTTGTTGGGGAGGGTGGGGGAAGCGGTGTTCTGTTTGATGTGAGGGGAATAAAAACTTGTTCTGAGACATGTCTGCAGTGAGCATGGTCCTGGGGTGGGGGTGTTCATGAGCAGTAGTTCAGGAGGGTTAGAGCAGAAAGTGCAGGAGGAGATGGTCCAGCAGCTCCTCCTGCACCTGGTGTCCTGACCCCAGTGACAGGTGTGCGGCTGTCCTGGGACCTTGGTGGCCTTACCCATACCAAAGATGGCTGATATACCACAGGCTCGCAGGTGTGGCCAGCTTCATCATGGTGAAGGCCATCCAGGTGTCCGCAGGGAGGGGTAGCCACATGCCAGTGCTCTGCTGCTCCAAAGGTGACCAGAGCTACTCCAGGAGATCCCAGAAGGTTACCCAGGTCATGCAGAATGCCTCCAACTACTGCTCATCATTCCAAGGGTGCTGGGCAATGCACATTCACCAGTCCTAGGTGACCCAGCAGGCCTAGAGGCAGTTGGACTGGAGGCCCAGGGCACCACCCCTGGTGGTGGCATCCAGCAGCATGTTGTTAGTATCCCTGCTGAGGTCTGGCCAGCCAGATGGTGTCCAAGTGGTAGGTGCATTGCACTGGTGACTGAGATGGCACATGGCATTTGGGATGTGGTCACTGGGTGTGGGGGGGGGGCCTGGGAGGGCCCAGGCAGCCATTGGCCAGGTGGCAGTTGCTACAGTGAGCCAGCAGGGCCAGTGCAGCAGCCAACAGGAGCCCACGGTACTGGTCATCACTGCCGGGGCAGGGCCCAAAGCAGCCTTTACATGGGAAGGCACAGGCAGTGAGAAGCACATTGCTGCATGCTGCCCCTGCACGGCACATGCTACTTGTGGTCAGGGAAGTGGCTGGCCAGGGAGCTTTTAAAGATTTCATAGATATTACGGCTGGAAGGGACCTCGGCAGATCATCGAATCCAGCCCCCTGCCCAAAGGGCAGGAAGTCAGCTGGGGTCATAGGATCCCAGCAAGATAGGCATCCAATTTGCTCTTGAAGGTGTTCAATGTAGGTGCTTGAACAACCTCCAATGGCAGGCTGTTCCAGACCTTGAGGGCTCGGACAGTAAAGAAATTCTTCCTTATTTCCAGCCTGAAATAGTCTTGCAATAGTTTATGACTGTTCGATCTCGTCATCCCTTGGGGCGCTCTGGTGAACAAATGTTCACCCAGATACTGGTGGTCACCCCTGATAAACTTATAGGTGGACATCAGTTCACCCCTGAGCCTGTGCTTTTCCAGGCTAAAGAGCCCCATGGTCTCAGCCTGTCACCGTAAGGTCTGTTTTCCTCTGATCATGTACATGGCTCTTTGGACTCTCTCAAGCTTCTCCACATCCTTTTTGAATTGTGGAGCCCAAAACCAGATGTGGTACTGCAGCTGTGGCCTCACCAAAGCCAAGTACAAGGGGAGAATGACGTCCCAGGATTTGCTTGAGAAGCATCTATGGATGCAAGCCAGAGTTTTGGTCGCTTTACTAGCCGCAGCATCGCATTGCAGGCTCATGTTCATCTTGTGGTCAATGATGACCCCCAAGTCTCTTTCTTC
>NW_017728909.1:70783757-70793756 GCF_001723895.1 Crocodylus porosus
CACTTTCCTCCCTTTCTTGAAGATAGGCACCACATTGGCCTTCTTCCAGTCTTCGGGCACTACACCAGAGCACCAGGAGTTTTCAAAGATCTGTGCCAGAGGCTGGGCTATGATGTTCACCAGCTCCCTGAATATCGTGGGGTGTAGGTTGTCAGGGCCAGCTGACTTGAAGGTATCCTCCTTGAAGGCGAATCCCATCCTCCATCCTTTGTAGACCTTTCTTTTTAGCCTTGGGAGGTCTGCTAGGTCCCTGGAGAGCCAGGGGGGTTGCTGTGCCCTCTTGCTGCCTTTCCTCTGAGATGAAATAGAATTAGCTTGTGCACTGAGGATCGCTCCTTTGAGGAGCAACCACTCTTCTTGAACTCCCCTCTCCCAGGTGTCATGGTCCCTTAGGGCTTCACTGACAAGCCTCCTGAGCTTGTCAAAGTCAGTTTTCCCGAAGTCAAGGACTTCCATGTTGCTGACTGACTTGCCAGCTTTACAGAGGATGGTGAAGGTGATCTGCTCGTGGTCGCTGTCACCCAGCTTCCCATCAATCACTAGGTCGCAAATTAGGTCATCCCCAGTAGCTATTACCAGGTCGAGCAGCGCTCTGCCTGTCATTGGCCCATAGACTTCTTGAATCAGGTAGAGGTCATTCACACATGAGAGGAAGCTTTGCAATTGCTCAGATTTTGCTGAGTGATCCTCCCACGAGATGTCTGAGTAAATGAAGTCACCCATGACAACCATGGTCCTGGAGCACCTAGCCTCAGCCAGTTCCCAGGCGAACTCCTGGTCAAGCTCAGGACTTTGGGTGGCAGGTCTGTAGTAGATTCCCACCATTGTGTCCCCTGTCCCATGTTCCCCATGGATTTTAACCCAGAGGGTCTCCAGTTGTCCATCCTGGTCACCAATATCAGCTTTCAGGGACTTGTAGCTTTCCTTAACATAGAGAGCTACACCCCCGGCCCTTTTATCTACACGATCCCTCCTGTACAGGGTATAGCCAGCTGTACCCATGGTCCAGTCATGGGTGCCAGCTGCAGGCCATAGCCTGGAGCTCTCCCTGGAGGTAGGGACCCATTTCAGGGCCACAGGATTTGGCAGTAGTTTGGTTCTAAGAGCAGCAAATCTGCTGCCTCATCCCTGCACCAATTACTCACAAGTAAACTGGTCCCTCATCAAATACACATGTAGACACCCTGTGTGCATGTGAAGTCCAACAAACAGCACAGCATTCATCTCAAAGCTGCAATCTCTACAAATGCTCAGATGGGGTAGATGAAATCAGCACACTGAGTGATAATACCACGCAGTGGCTCATAGATTTGAAAGTTGATATCTGATGCCATACAAAAGAAGATATCACTTCTTTCTCAGGTTTAAGATCTATTGCCCAGAGGCTATCCAGTGCATTTCATACTCAAGGCTTACTACAGTTGTAGTAACAGCAGCTTCTACTTATAAAGTTAATCACCCATGGTTTTCCAACAATAAAATCAAGCAGAAGGAATGTGTGGCAATGAGGGCTGGGTTAACATCACTTCCATCCAAATAATATGAATAGGCAAAAATTATTTCCTGAAATACACTGAAAAACTTTAGGAGTCCTTAGAGTAGTACAAGAAGGCCAACTTGCTTAAGTCAACAGTGGAAAACTGAAAAGACAGTAAGTAACTGAAGGAGTTGGCTATTGAGTGACAGTGATGACACTGCAAATGAGGTTAGTTTAAATGTGCTAACCCAAGCTAATAATGCAGTGAAGATATATACTTAGATGGTTGATTTCATACTGAAAATTCTGAAAAAGGTTTCAAAGGTCCTGGATCTTTTAATGGTGAACAACCTGCGTAAACCTCATTGCACTGAATGGAGATTTCACTCGACAATATGTCATTAGCACTGATCAGTAATGTGTACTTTTCTTCTATCAAAATCAATGCCATTGTATTGATGATAAAGCTCTCTTCAGACACTGGGAAGATGTCAGAGTTCAGAGGCAATCCATTCAGGGACGTTATTGTCTTTCTGTCACTTTACTGTTATTGGCCATTTTACACCAGAAGGTTAAAAAAATGTTGATTTTTTTTTTAAACATTGGCCAATAACTTAATCTCTTACTCAGGTCTAGACTAATAAAAGTGCATTCATGTTAATAATACTCTCATCAAATTACAAGTTTAGTAATTTTCCTTCTACTGCTTCCATTAGAGAAGCCAACCCTTCTGCATTTGTAAAAAGCTACATGACATACTGACACTTTATATGTGCAGCAGGAAAGACAGTCAGACCATGACTTCTAAACTGTCCTTCACATTAGGAGGATGAATGAATGGTTCTGTCTGTGCTCAGCCAAGGCAGTGATTTCATTTCTCCAGTAACAGCTACACGCTATGGCTCCAGTTCCTTTGGATGACAATCCTAGTACAAATGACATGGGAGAACAACGATGAACTTTTTATGAGAAAGTTAGTTAGTTCCCAATGGGAAGGATTCCCCCCACCCCCCATATAATACTACACAGTTGTCCTTTATTACAACAAATCTAGATTGCAATTCACAACAGTAGCCAAGCTGTTCAGCACTGAAGAAGCTAAGCTGACAGTGTCAACTCTGCCTTCCCCTTTAATTCAACTCTAGCTTTGTTTTTATAATAGCCATTGTAAGGTAAAAAACATCAGCTGGTGCTCTTAATGATTATAAAATATAGTTTATTATTTGTTTTCAGTAGCACCTACAATAAGCTAGAAGTTTTCCAAATTATAAACAAAATCATAAGACAAGTTGTTTTTTTAAATGATTAGCATAGGTATAACAAGTCAGCTGGGCAACCAGGGCAACTGGGATATACAGAAGGAGCAGCAACTTCCAGCTACTGCTGTGCCACCAGCATGCTTGAGTAGCTGTTGCTGTCCTGGTCCCTTATTTACGCTGCTAATAATTAGTGTTTCTGTATGCTTTGATGTTCAGAGGCCAAAATTAAAAGCCCTAAAGGGGGCTAATCTTAAGAGTAAATCATCTACACTTTCCAAAAATCTGAGTCCTTTAAGACATCTCAAGTCTTCAAGTATTCCTAACAACTGAAGCACTCAAAATCACTAACAGGTTTTGAAAATCCTTGTTGGTCTCTTTTCAAAGAGTTAAAGAGCCAAAAATAAAGATGAAGGAGATGGAGGAGGCAAAAATAAAGAAGTGTTTTGGCCAAATGGTGATGGGTCAGAGTCGTAATGATGCCTCACCCTGGTAGTCAACATATTAAAGACCTATATCTGAGCTTACATTTTGGACTTACTTTGATGTAAATGATATTACCCTATGATATCAGGCTCATTCATAAACAGGATCTGAATCTTTTCCTTGCAGAGAACTATAATTTTTAAAAACAGAACTGGGGGCATTGACACCGATTATCCACGTGTCCATTTTTTATTATTTCTCTTGCTTTAGTATTATGTATTAGCATCAGAAATATTAGCATTCCTGAACTGGCCCAAATACAGTATTGATCAGCAAATTGTCACCCTTGAAAACTTCTTCCACTTGCCAACATATTCTGTAAGTAAATACATTTGTCAGTCTGTTCTATTACTATTTGTAAATCGTTCTCCATGGAGCAGAATCACAAACATCTGAGCCATACATTATTAAAAGAAATGTTCCTTATGTTATTGCCCAAAGAAACTGAAGGAAAAGATGAGCCACAGGCAGGGTCATTAAGGAAAAAATGTAGCCCTGTGTTTCTTTTATGTAAAATTGGAATAGTTACATTAAAAGGTTTTGTCCTGAATGTTAAGAAAAAGGCATAAATTATGGGCACTTTGAACATATGCCTTTTTCCTGCACAATTATGTATCCATAAACCTTAATACAAGCAATGAATACAAACTGGGTCTTAATGAACAGCAGGAATTCAAAAGAAGAAAACAAACAAAGGACTAAAAGACTATCTAAATATCTTCCAATTTCTCGTATGAGCCTTTCACATTTGGATAACAACAATGTGAGTGATAAGCTAACCAACCAAGTGTCTTTTTTCCATATGGAACAAGGCCTCATAGCAGCCCTAAGCAAGAGGGACCAGATTCATTCCTAATGTAACATCATTTCTTCCAATAAAGAAGATGCCTCAAGCAGAGTTTTAGGAAGGGTGTATTTGACTCACTGTGTATTTCTATTATTTGAAGGCTTCATAACTGCAATAGAGCTCAGCTGAGGAAAAGTCTTCCAAAAGTCTTGCTTGCAGGAGTAAGCAAGTTTTACTAATGAATATTTCATTGAAACTTTAATAAGTTTGGATTTGGAACTTGACATTCTATATATTGAGAAAGGTTAGGTCATTCCCTTAGCTATTGTACCTAGGGCAGCACTTGCATCTTTTATAGATAGTGTTAAACATCTGCTTGTACACTCTTCCTTTCACAGGATATTTTTCCATTGCATTTCTATTATAATCAAATCTTCTGCTAAGCAGATGAGTACCTCTTGGCGTCCCATTTGGCAATGTTGTTCAGTCCTTTCCTCTATTTTTGCCTGAGGCTAGCAGTAATAAGGGCATTCTGGAAGTTAAAGCAACTGCCCACACCTTCAGTTGTCATACACATTTAACAGAACACACATCTGTACATTTGTTGTGCAGTGTGCATTGCGCTGGTAAGATGTGGATCAGAGGCTAACAGCTTATCATCCTGGAAAACCTAGTTTCTCAGATGGTTATGAGTCTCCAGCTCTTAAACCATTAGATACTGAGTGTGTCATACAGATGGCACATTCAGTCCCTGTGGAGTGATGTTGCTGTCAAAAGCGCTGTACCAGATGTACAACTAAGGAACACGAGCACTCGTGGCTGGAATAAAAATTCTGGGAAAAGAGAGAAATGGGAAACATACTGAAATGGATCAATTTTAATGATTATTATGACAGGCCTTCCATTATTATAGCAAACAAATTTAATCAAGACTAGTTACCCTCTTGTTTGAAATTATATATATTTCAAATATATGTAAACCTTAATATTAAGGAGAAAGTACTTTCCACTAATTTTCTGTCTAGTCTATGAAGATTAGTTTCTCCTTCCCCAGTAATAAACTGGTCCAGTGAAACTTTGCACTATTAGGCACTATTATTTCTGGCATACTTGTCATAAAACATAAGAGTCTGCTTCTGAAAACTTTCACACACAGTCTGTAAGTATAGTTTAATCTTGTACAATGGATAGAGCAACGATACATTTTTCTCTTTGTAAGCAAAGCAGCAGTTATCTTTCACTATTATTTATCATGCTTGGCAGCAACAAGAACATGTAAACCCTTAACTTCTTAATGCACAGTCACTAATACGTAGTTCTGTTATGCAACATTGTTCAAGCTTAATGTATACATTTCTCTGCATCTAGCCACCGTCTACAACCACTTACTCCAAGTTACTCTAGCCATACTGATCAGGCATAATTAGATGTGTTCCTCCCTTAATGACTTGTTGAAGTCTTCATGTTGACTTCAGTATATTTGGATAATGCCCTTCATCTTCTAAAATCATCATTCCATAAACAAAAGGATGGAAGATATATTTCACTATCTGTGGAAGACAAGCAAACTCAATCCCGTAGACGTCTTGAATTTCACACATCTTGACTTGCTCGATATATCTTTATGTAGACACCCATTGTCACTTTACTACTCCTTCTCCTCTATCTTCATGAAAGCATGGTTCCTAAATAACAGGGGTGTGCAAAATGGGCTGTGTTTAATTCAGATTCAGATTCAGCCCATCACTGGGGACAGTGATTCAACTAATTGATTCAGATCACTGTCCCTGATTCAATTCGGTCAAGTCTGAATCTGAAGACTCAATGCTGATTCAGAGAATTGGCCATTTGGCCATAGACACAGTTTTAAATAGTTTTTCTACATACCTTGAGGTACCAGCTGCAATTCATGAATGCTGTGATAGTGGGGCAGATGGAGCGCCCCACAGAAGCACAGGGGAGCCCCCCAAGTGCCTGGTGGCAAAACCAGAAGTAGTCCCCCATGTGCTCGGCAGCAAACCACTTCTGAGTCCTCTGCCAGGCATGCAGGGGGGCCCTCCCACACCTCACCCAACTCAGCGATTGGCCATGGGGGGTCCCCAGGTGCCCCCTAACCCAGGAGTTACCATTCACTGAGGCAGGGGGCTCAGGGGGAGCCCCCTGGTGAGCTCCCCAGCAGACCAAGAAGTGGACCAGAAGTGCTTCTGGTCCACTTCCGGGTCTGCTGCTGAGTGCATGGGGGACAACCCCCCACCCATGCTCCTGTTGGATGCTCCATCCATCCCACCATCACAGCACTCACGAGCCACCTGGTACCTTGAGGTAAGCAGAAAAAACATTTACAGCTATGTCTATGTCCAAATCATCGTACCTACTGAATCTCTCCAAACCGATTCAGAGGGTTCTGATTCGATTTGGAGAGATTAAAGGGTCTCCTGATTCAATTTGGATTTGGAGATTCAGCCAACAAATCAGGATGAATCTCAGCTGAATTGAATCAGCAAACGAAGCTTTGCACAGCCCTACTTAGTAAGTATATTGATATGGGGTCCTAACAGCTGATTTTCATTCCCAACCCCACCCCAGTACTAGTCTCTGATCCTATTACCTCTGTGGAGCAGTCAAATGTTAGCTCAACATGTGTTAGGTAATAGGATCTATAGATACCCCTCACCAGAAAAGTCGTAACTTTGCTAGCCTATCATGGCACGTAGCATGTGTTTATAGCTTGAATGTTTGGATACTAGCATTTTAAGTGTAGTTAACTTGTGCTAAGCATAACAAGTAACAACCTGCTAAGACTACAATATAATGCCATTACAATAAGAAAGTGCTTACTTGAAAATCACCTCCAGAGTCCCTTGAGTAAGACTAAATTCCTGGAGTCTCTCATTTTTTTTATTATTATTGTTGTTGCTGTTGTTGTTGTTATTAAATTATTATTACCCATTTCCCATTTCCATTTGGAATGCAAGGAATGTGAGAACATGTGTCCTCACACCAGCATGGGCAATGCTACCAAAGAATGTCCAAACAGGAAAAGTGAAAAGTAATGGTGAACTTAAAAATTTTTAAAAGCATTTCAGTGATGGTTCCTATATGACATGCCTATTGTTATGGACTTTTTTCCTTATTAACTCCTTCTAGCAAACACTTTTATTTATCCAAAAATAGCTCCCTACCTCCCTATTCCCCTTGTTGCTTTGGAAATTTCAGAATTTGTAAACCATAAAAATCAAAGCAAATATATTTATTATTTGTTTAATTTACAAGTGTGTGCCACCAGGACTCAAACCAATTACATATGTATTAGCCAATGTAACTGGTATGTAGAATTTAGGAGCTTCTCAGATACATTTTCTATCAAGAATTCTTATCGCATCTCCTTCCATTTTAGAGCTCAAGATGAAGAGCCACAATTTTGACTAAATCTCCTAAATTTAATGAGGCTTAAGAAGGATAAAAATCATTAAAAACTTTTTATTTTAAGGGGAAAATAGTAAATCATTAATATTTTAAAAATATAAGTGGCCCTACATGGCAACTTCTGGCTCTCATATTTCATTTTATCCTTCCTATTCATAGGCCATGTCTACACAAGATGATGACTATGTAGTCAATACTGAGTGTCATTTAGTACTCATATGAGCTGTTAATGAGTTACTGAGCAGTAGCATTGCTGAACAGCCTTTAGGTGACACTGACTGCTCAGTAGCTCATGACTACTGCACAGTAGTGTTGCATCATGCTTCCTGCCAGGTGAAAAACTACTGTGCACAGCCTGCATCTTGAGGAGATGCAGCCACAATCTGGAAATGTAATGGCTCCTGATTTTATTCTGGCATGTCTTCACTGATAATTTTCATTTCCTTCTACAATACCTAAGCTACACAGGGCAAAACAAGGGGCTATACACTTTTAAAGTGACTTGGAGCTTTGCTTCTACTATATTTTATGACAACCAATGTTTTCTCTGCTTATGACAAACAGCTAATATCACTTTTCCCTTTTTGCCCCAGAGGCATTTAATTTTTCCTATCAGTCATAAGCAATAATGAAATGAAAACAAAACAAAGCAAAACTCTACAGCTTTAAAAAGATTCTAATAAATAGAATACCAGACCTTCTACAAAAGTGATCTCAGACTCATTTGACATAAGCAATAGCTTCTCCATGAAACTAAGACATATCTGTAAGTACAGCTGAACATCTTCCTAATTAAAGCTCTTAATTAGCAAGACAGCCTCAGTTCTTATAATCTAGCATAACTAATATTCTACCAGCTAATCAAGCTAAATTGTTTAAACAGGACAACACTGGTTGAATCTAAATAGTCTTTCCTTTTTTTTCCCTTTAATTTTTTTTTTTTTTTTACACATGGAATATTTTGCAGTTTCTCACTTCTCTCATTGGCCATTTGGATTTGCATGACAAATCAGCAGCTGTATAGAGCTAAAATTATTTATGCTATCACATGTCACTAAATCTACCCATCCCTGCAGTCCAAGAAAACAAAAATCTCCTTGTTATAACATTACATCTGAAGCCAGTAGTCAAGGGTTATTATTTGTACTTCGGAGACTTGGATGCATTCCTTCTGGTTTGGATAGAGATGAATAGAGTTCTAACCACTACACTTATTGAATTTTATTACTAACTTCAGTTTCATCAGTTCTTGGATCATATTGAGGATTTTCAGATCATTTAAAAAGAAAAAGGTAAAGGAGAAAAATGAGCATTGATAATTATAAATGATAATTATCGTAGCAGAATGCATTTTGTATCTAAATATACAGCTGGAAAACTGACTGATACAGATATGTAATTCACATGTCTAATATGAAATTTACATAATTTATGAAAAATGAATGTTATGATGAGAATATAATGAGCCTTTGAGGAAATAATTGTTTTACCATTCATGCAGTTCAAATTCCACTCTTTAAATTGACCCTTGCCACTCATTCAGGATAGCTGTGGCAAACAATAATTTTACTGACAATGAAACTGTCAACCAATAAAGGAGCATTTGCAAATGTACTTGACATTTTAATCCTAAAGATTATGGGTGCACTTAAAAATATATTAACAAGTTTCACTACAACAGACAAGGAGCATAAACCTAATTAGAGAAGAAAATATGAAGGATGCACTGGCACGTCAGGATTTTAGCCAATGAAACATGAAAAAGGAAAGTAGAGATATAAAGAAACATTTTATTCTCTGTTAAAAATGATTGCATCTTCATGCTTAAAATGTAAAGTGTTCTCTTCAACTGAAATGAACCATTCTCCTTTGTCACATTTTGATAGTAGGAACACAAAGACAATAAAACAATGAACTTATCTGTTACATGCTGCTAAAAATCTCTTCTTCTCAATTTAACCACCCAGAAGTAACTAGCTAACATATGAGATACAGCTGTTCTCAGTCAGTGTTAATTGTAGTTCTGCTAATTTTAAAAATCCGTTTAAATTAGTACGATCTTTTGGTGGCAGGATATCGAACTGCACTTTCACTCGGGTTCTGATATTTATCTGGAAGTTGTCATCATTGAAAGCACAAGGGAGCAATCCTTTTGGGTACAATAAATTGGAACCTCAGAATCTGGCCTTCTGTAGCTCAAGGAAGCTGTACAAACTAGAGTTAAACCACCTCTTCTTTTCCTTTTCCTCTTCTATGCAGTTGTGCTGGTCCACCAATGAAAAGTACAGGAACCTCAGGCTTCTTCAAGATGTCCCAACTGATTATGGCCCCAAAGTATGGATATTATAACACAGGGCTTTTCTTTAGCCACAACCAAATACTAAGGCTTATGCAGATAGTGGGAAAGAATCATTTATATGTTACATACAGGTATCCTCTCATGCTGGATTGTCTTTAGTAAGCTAATTAAGCCAACTACAGCCTGTTGGTTTAGTTGTTCTGTGCTGGCAGTCTAAAATGAAGAAATTAGGATCTGTCCTGTTGAAAAGTTTTAAAAACTTTGGAAT
>NW_017728909.1:70793856-70830952 GCF_001723895.1 Crocodylus porosus
GAATTCACATATATATATATATATATATATATATATATATATATAAAATAAAATCATGTTCCATACACCTAAGACTAAGACTCCTCTTCGAGTGTATTAATGTCACATTATTTTCATTTGTCATTTATTTATTACCCTTTCTATTGTGACCCCCAGACTTTTCCTGTAACAAATTCAGGTATAGCTATTTTTCATTCAGTACCAACTGACATGCCAATCCTTGTCAGACTGCCAGGAAATCTTCAGCCACCTACATACAGGAAGTAAGGAATGTAAAAGATTATATGGGCTAATCTTTCCACAAGCAAGCAAATAGATAAAAGGTGAATACACAGATTGAAGCTCACAAAAGTGGGTACAATATCAGTTGCCAAGAACAAAGGCTCTCATGAGATTCCAGATGGTATTGCCTGGACTTCTAGTATTGTTTTAATGGTATATTGCAAAGATTTGCAGTTATATGCAACTATATAATATAAGTAGATAGATAGATAGATATGTGGGTGTGGGTATGTAATTACATATAACTATTAATTCCAGAAATTAATATCAATATCGAAGGTATGAACCATGACTTAGGCAATACTCTCAGTGACCTGGATTTAAAAGAATATGCAGGATTCAGGAACTCCAAATTGAGAGCGTTCATCCAAAGAAAAATGTTCTCTATGCAAAATTTTTGTTGAAGCAAGACCTATCAGAAAGAAACAATCTGTTGTAAAGAGAAAATTTTATAAGAGCATACATCAGCCAGTAAACCTAACTGTTCGTAAAAAAGGTAGAAGGAAGAGGCAGGATCGATGCAAGCAATTCTGACAATGCCTGGAAATAGAAATTTGTCTAAATTGTATGATAGTTGGATTAACTGTACAAAGACAGGCTCCTACCTGGTCAACCAAGAAGGTCATATGTGTTCCAACAGAAAAGAAGTATGCATGGAGACAGAATATATTTCCTATCCTGGTTTGGTGGACCAGCAACTGAGCAGCAAATATGAATGATAGAAAAAAGAGATAGGAAAGGACAAGCAAAATACCCAGCTTGAAAATGAACAAAATGCACCTCAACCAGAAACCACTAAAGCAATTCAACAGTTCATAGATTTCATAGACATCAGGGCTGGAAGGGACCTCGGAAGATCATCAAGTCCAGCCTCCTGCATGAAGGGCAGGATGTCAGCTGGGGTCATAGGATCCCAGCAAGATAAGCATCTAATTTGTTCCTGAAGGTGTTCAATGTAGGTGCTTGAACAACCTCCAATGGCAGGCTGTTCCAGACCTTGGGGGCTCGGACAGTAAAGAAATTCTTCCTTATGTCCAGCCTGAAACAGTCTTGGAGTAGTTTATAACCATTCGACCTCATCATCCCTTGGGGCACTCTGGTGAACAAATGTTCACCCAGACACTGGTGGTCACCCCTGATAAACTTATAGGTGGCCATCAGATCATCCCCAAGCCTGCGCTTTTCCAGGCTAAACAGCCCCATGGCTCTCAGCCTGTCACCATAAGGTCTGCTTTCCTGACCTCTGATCATGTGTGTGGCTCTTCTCTGGACTCTCTTAAGCTTCTCCACATCCTTTTTGAATTGTGGAGCCCAAAACTGGACACAGTACTCCAGTGCGGCCTCACCAAGGCCGAGTACAAGGGGAGAACGACGTCCTGAGATTTGCTTGAGATGCATTTATGGATGCAAGCCAGCATTTTGGTCGCTTTAGCAGCTGCAGCATCGCATTGCAGGCTCATGTTCCTCTTGTGGTCAGTGTTGACCCCCAAGTCTCTTTATTCCATAGTGCTAGCCAGCATAGCACTGCCAAGCCTATCAGGATGCTGCAGGTTTTTCTTCCCAAGATGGAGAACCTTGAATTTTTCAGTGTTAAACACCATCATGTTCTCGTCTGCCCATTTGCTGAGCCTGTCCAGGTCAGCCTGGATCACCTGCCTTTCTTCTGGTGTGGATGCTTTGCCCCAAAGTTTGGTGTCATCAGTGAACTTGGCCAATCTGCTTCTGACTCCAATGTCCACATCATTAATGAAGATGTTAAACAATATGGGTGACTTCCATCAACTACTACCCTCCTGGTCTGACCACAGAGCCAATTCCCCAGCCAGCAGATTGTGGTGGACCCAAAGCCACAATGGGCCAGTTTCACCAAGAGGTAATCATAGGATACCAGATCGAAGGCTTTTTAGAAGTCAAGTTATATGACATCAATCTCTTCTCCTTTGTCCAGGTGATAGGTCACCTGGTCATAGAAGGAAATAAGATTGGTCAACCAAGACCTACCCGCAACAAACCCATGCTGACTATCCCTTAGGTTGTTGGTGTCGGCCAGTCCATTAAGGATGGCCTCTTTAATCAACTTTTCTAAGATCTTCCCTGCGATAGAAGTCAGGCTGATGGGCCTATAATTAGCAGGATCCACTTTCCGCCCTTTCTTGAAGATAAGGTACCACATCGGCCTTCTTCCAGTCTTCAAAGATCCGTTCCAGAGGCAGGGCTATAATGGTCACCAGCTCCTTGAGTACCCTGGGATGTAGATTGTCAGGGCCGGCTGACTTGAAGGTATCCAGCTTCTCAAGGTATTCCTTCATGAGCTCAGCATTAATGGAGGGCAGAGAATCTCCCTCACCTGGACCTCCCTGTCCCGTAGCGGGCATGGGTGTCCCATGGGACTGATGAAAGACCGACACAAAGTACCCATTTAATAGGTTGGCTTTTTCCTGGGCGTCAGTTGTCAGTTGCCCCATCTGGTTCAGCAGGGGTCCAACGTTGCCCCTTGCTTTTCTTCCGGCCCCCCACATATCTGAAAAGGGTCTTTTTATTGTCCTTGATGCTCGAAGCTAATTGGAGTTCAGTTGCAGCCTTGGCTTTCCTGGTTTGCTCCCTGCAGGACCGGACCAGTGCAGAATAATCCTCCTTGGAGGTGAATCCCATCCTCCATCTTTTGTAGGCCTTTCTTTTTAGCCTCAGGAGATCTGCTAGATCCCTGGAGAGCCAGGGGGGCTGCTGCCTTTCTGTCAAGATGGAATCAAATTACCTTGTGCATTGAGGATCGCTCCCTTGAGGAGCAACCACTCTTCCTGCACTCCCCTCCCCCTGGGATCATGGTCCCTTAGGGCCTCAATGACAAGCCTCCTGAGCTTGTCAAAGTCGGCTTTCCTGAAGTCAAGGACTTCAGTGTTGCTGATAGACTTGCCAGCTTTACGGTGGATGGTGAAGGTGATCAGCTCATGGTCACTGTCACCCAGCTTCCCATCAATCACTAGGTCACCAATTAGATCATCCCCAGTAGCCAGTACCAGGTGGAGCAGCACTTTACCTCTGGTGTTAGTAAGACCCACTTAGTAAGACCTATTTGTTATCTGTATGCTTATGTGGATAAATTAAAGTGTGCTTATCTAACTGATACTGGTTCTAAATAATTGGAAACATTCTACTGGGCACACCTCATCTAGAACAAAAGTTCCTTGGTGATAAACTACAGATTGCTGGGTCTGGAAGTCAAACTGCTCCTAATTTAAAGTATATGTCCTTAGAGATACAATACCCCAAATCTATTTAGGGTACAAACCTAGGGGCAGATCCATTAAGTCTCAAACAGTGATCCTGTTCCACAAGCCATAACAAACTGGAGGTGTCACCTACCAAATAAGTGCAAAGGTCTCAAGACACCTATGCTTGGGCTTCTGAGCATATGTACTAGAGATCCAGTTTGCGTCCTGCCTAATGTCTGGTACTAGGGAGGGTTTCTATTCCCAAAAAAATCCAATACTGCAGGCAATAGCACATCTATGGGTGCTGATTCAGAGAGGAACCAATATGGCCCTTTCTCCCCGCAGGATTTTTTCCACATCAGGAACATATAAACAGCCCAACCCATGGGGAGTCAGGCAGGCACAGCCCCAGGCTCCACAGAGTATTTGTGGGGGATGGAGGTGAACAGGTAAATGGAATGCCCTCCTCCCGAAACTTTGCCATAGGATGTGCATCTGCACACCCAGAAACATGCCTGGGGAAGGGAGGGGGAGTAAATGGGGCATCAGGTAATACCACCCAAGCACAGAGACCCAGGCCAAGTAAGATTCTGTCCTCCCTCCCCCTCCCCCAGCCCTCACTCCTGTTCTCCAGGGGTCAACATAATTCTCCCTCCGCTCCTCTCCACCCCTGCCTTGGGTGCTAAAATATCTGCTATGCCTCTGACAGCAGGCATGCTCATGGCACACTCAACACTCTCAGCAAGAATTGGGTTCAGCTCAAAAACAACAGCAGTATTGGTACTCCACCCACCTTCAGCAACATAGCTTGGAGGTTACAGTGGTCTATCAGGAAGTAGGGGATTGGGTTCAAAGCCCAACTCAACCTAAAGCTATTTGAACTTGCAGATCTTCCCAAGAGAGTGCTGTAACCATCTCACTATAAAACACACTATGTGAAACACTGTCCTTTTCTACTGACCTATTCTACTGAAGATGGACCACTAGGCAGGTGAGAGTGAAAATCACGGCACCAGAAGGAAGATAAGCAAGAGTAACATTGATTCTGTAGCCTAGAGATTAGGGCATTAGTCATTGGAATGGGAAGGACAGGGTTCCACTCTCTTCCCCAGATTGCTTATGTATTTTACATTTAATGATTATTGGTTAAAAACAGAAATAAGTCTAACAGCAGGCTCTCTGGATAAATCTTCAGGACTCCTAAATCTCCCCATTGACATGATAGGGATCCTAGACACCTAAAACCCATAAAGTTAGATCACTGTCCTAGGACCAGGCACCTAAGCTTTTGTCATGCCTATACTTAAGTGTAGACACTAGCATGACGAAACTGGATCAAGTTCCTTGTTTTCATGGGACTATTTACCTCATGATTTCTTAAACCATTGCATTGGGCTATAAAATAATACAGTACTTGATGCAGGCTGTCCCTGGAGCCTTGGCAAAGGAACACTATTTCTGCCATCTCCTTAATTTTAAAATCTATTTGCATGTAGTCCTTAATATTTCCACATATGCTAGGTCCCTAATCTAGAATCTAAAATATTGTGATTAAAAATAAAAGGGAGGGAGTTTGAAATGCTCAGTTAATCAAAGTATCTAATTGACTGGCCTTCCTTAGGTATTGTATAATTAGATAAAATGATTATTATTCACTGTAGGGAACAATCATTTGTTGACCCCCCAAGGGACAGGCTGCATGACCTAACTGGTCTTTTTCATTTTTAATTTCTCTAATCCTATGCAACTCTACAGACTTCAAAGCCTGATGAAACTTATTTCAAATTAACATAAGTTAGAATTTCTTCTATAGCCTTTCAATAGTATACATCTGTATATTAAATGATTCTTTCTATCTTTGGCACTCTTAAAAGTATATACTACAATTTCTATCCATGTCTTGAGACTATTTCCAGCTCTACCCCATTAAATAGTTTAGGAAATCCAGCACCTTGCAAGTCTCATTTTGTTCTGCAAAAGGTAATCTCAGCTTTATTTACCAGAATCTGGTCTTTAAGCTTATGATGATTTTATTTTAAGCAGTCTTTATTGATGTTAAAGGGTAAAAAGGTGATGGGGATTTACTAAATTAAAAGAAAATAAAAATATCAGGTGATCAATTGACCCACTGCCAGAAAGCAATGGTTTTTTCTTCTGCCAAGTGAAAAAGGGAAACCATTTTGAGGACACATCTTCAGGACTGTTCTCTAGACAGATTAGGTACATTGCACATTTTAGGCAACACTACAGCAACAGACAGATGTGGGTGCAGGATTACAAGAAAAATGAGTGAATAGGGGAGACATGAAATTTAAGGATCAATTTTCATGATAATGTAAAGAACAGAAATGTGTGAAATAACTCATAATATAGAGAAAAAACTACTTAAAATTGAAGGTTTTCTATATTTCATTTCAAATTCAAATAGAGTCAATTTTCTTGGACTGTCAAAGACAGATATATAATATTTAATATTATACATAATATAATGCATATATGATTTCAGGATTATTTACCAGATAGATAGATATCATTTTTCCTGGAACATGGGAGGGTTTAATAATATATATTAAATCTCAGCATTATTTTCCAGATATAGATAGATACACAGATAGATTGACAGACAGACAGACAGACAGATCAACCAATCGATCGATCTGGTAAATAATGCTGAAATTGTATATATATTATTAAACACTCCCATGTTCCAGGAAAAATGGTCAAATTGTGCTTAAACTTTAATATTTCTCATAGACAGACATGATTTTTGTTAAATGCCTCTCAGCATAAAAATTATGCAATTATTTTTATTCTTGTATGTTTATAAATGCAAAAATAGCCCATTCAGTCAAAATAATTGTAATGCCATGTTAAACCAAATAGAAGGAAAACAAGAAGACATTTTTGCAAAACTGATTAAAATACAAATATGAAACTCCACACGTCTCTGAGAAGGGAAGAGTCTACAAATCGATACTTAGACACACCCCAGCAAAAAGGAAGAAAACAAGAGCTTCCTTCCTTATGTCCACATTTGTATTCATTGCTTGTCTCTGCCTAAAGCACATAAACTGATTAGCTGTGTTTATTGACATAATAGTTGCAGGCCAGGACACATGTTGAGAACCGTTATATAACTTATTAATAGGAATTATTACTTGTGAGCTGTCATAAGTGCTTACAAAGGAAAGGCTTTGTGACTCCTTTTTCCATTACTTTAGCAGTATGACAAATCTCACATTTGTAAGATGATATCTGCTTGCCCACAAGCTGTTAGAGTATTTTAACTATCCTAATAGTATCTCTCTTTTTAGAAGAAGGGGGAGTGGGAGATGGGATGGATGGGAGAGGGGACTGAGGAAGAACTTCCCAAGCAAACAAAAACATAATACATTTTGAAAAAAACCACACATGATATTTCAAATTAAGCAATAAGCTTTAACTAAGAAAAGTCAGGTGTTTGGGCTTAGCTTTGATTAGTATAAAAATGCAGAAATTAACTCAGAGAGGTGAGAAGTAACCATCCACCTAAGATGCTTTACATTTTCCGCATTCTAATAAGCTATTGAGATCAGCGCCATTAACAATTCAGCATTATGAAGTCTTCAGAAAGAAAACGTATTTCTGGTAGCACTCTTTAACTTGTTCAGATTACATTATCTTCAGTAATCTTTAGTCAACATAGCTGCTATGTTTATACAAATCCCAAGGTCAAAATCAGAGAGTAATAGGATCTTTATAGGCATACCAAAACAATTTGCATATGCAAATGTGCACAGTCTGAATTAAAATGTTTATGTGCCTTGTTTTCTATGAAGGGACAAGTAGTAATTCATCTAAGCATAAAGGCTTGATAAAGCAGCACAACAGGAAGAAAGGAAACAAAAGGCCATATCTCTACAAAAATTATTAGAGGTCTGGAAAGCATGACTTATGAAGAAAGGCTGAAAGAGCTAGGATTATTTATTGTTAGAAGAGAAGACTGATGGGGGATTTGATAACAGTTTTCAAATACCTGAAGGGCAATTACAGACAGGATGGATGTGGGCTTTTCTCTGTGGCCACAGAAGACAAGGCTAGAAGTAATGGAGTCAAGCTGCAGCCAAGTACATTTAGGTTGGAGAGCAAGAAGAACTTTCTGACTATGAAGATGGTCAAACATTGGAACAGGCCACCTAGAGAATCTGAAATTTTTCAGACGATTCCACCAGAGCAGGTTGGACAGCCTTGAGCAGGGGACTGAACTGGAGGACCTTCTGAGGTCCCTTCCAACCATGCTTTCCTCTGACACTACATCTGGTTCTGCTATGCTAGGCTTCACACCCAGGGCAGGAAGGAAAAGTTGTTTCTAGCCCTCGTTCTGTTTAAACATCTAAGTCAGGACTGAACCTAAATTAAATGCGTTGAGATTGCTCCATCCATACCATCACTATAGTACACTATATGCTCTGGTTTTATTGCCTCAGGCATGGCTTAGCCTATTCAGAAATTACTTCTCCCAGTGAGGGAAAATGTGTAGTGTACAGCTGGCTAAAATGGAGGAAAACCTACCTCCCTATGCAGAAACAAAGCCAAAGCTGTAGTATCACAGGAACTGAGACACTGAGTAAAACGAATGATGGCTTGTATCTACTCTCCATGAATGCTTGTGTTAGTGCTATGGGTTAGAGCAGCATACTTCAGTAGCTGTGTTTTCAACAGAGGCCCACAGTAGAAGCATGAGTAAGTACTAGCAATTCTTCCTCCTCTATTTCCATATCCTATCCAAAAGTAAACAACACCCTGCCTAACATGTGCATGCCACTGACTTGGTTACTTGTGCAAAGAGCCAGCAGTGTATGTAAAAGATCATATATATGGATAAAAACATCTATTTGTGCATAAAGTCATGGGACCTGCATGTACATTCTAGGAGCACAATCAAGCACAGATTTTTTGGAACTCAGGCTCTCTATGGGCTTGATCCAAAACCAAAGACTCACTGACTTAACCAATCTGGATCAAACACTATTCCTCCTTCCAAAAGTAATTTTTAGGTTAAATTGGTTTGCTCATTCTAAAAACATTAAAGTGGAAAATACATGCTAGTTTTATGCACTTACTATACACAGCAAGATTCTGAGCATTGGTTTGGCCATACACAGATTTACCTAAATCACTAAGGCATGTTACCGTACCATGTTAATGAAATAAATTGGCCATGGTCTAGAAACCAGCATTAAGTAAAATCCTTTGCTGGTGTGAAAAAGTATATGGCCAAATCCACAACTAGTATAATTCAGCATAGTTTGTACAAGTAATCATACATTATTTGTACAGAATAGTACAAATAATGTCCTATCCTGATTTATGCCAAGTAAGAAACTGCCTGTTGGTTTTTCCAGCATTACTATACAAGTAATTCTGAATTGAAATGGGATATTTTGAATGCTTATTTGGATGTCTTATACAAAATGTACTTCCAAATCAGAACAATGTCATAGGTATGCCAGTGTCTGGGCTCTGGAAACAAATTCTCACTATGTTATTACCCGGTAAAACTTTTCTAAATTAAATTTTTTATGGCAGTTTTCCAAACTCTTCATTCCATTTAAGCCTTTCTTTGACTTTTAAAACATAATCTTATTTTGATCTTGCATACATACAGGACATTAAGAGATATTTCAGGGGATTAATGCCTTCCTTGTGTTGAACTTCTGCTGTTTATCATTTGAAGTGATTAGTACAAATGAGATATGAAGAAGAGAGAGAAATTAAGTTCAAACATAATTATTTTAACCAAGAAAACTTGGAGAAATGTGTCACTTCTTTTTCTAAAGACTTTATGACTGTTACTAAAAGGTGAAGATTGGAAAAAACTGCACTTTTGCCTATAAAAATGTAAAATAACAGCATTTAACCCAATGATCAAGGAAATGAGCCTATATTAATGCCTCTCAACACTGGAGAGAGTAGCATGCCAACAGAATACAACTACTTCAAATTTACACCAGGTCACTCTGAAAAGTCTAGATACAAAGTAGCTTGCAATGGCCAACTAAAGAAATATTACCTAGTCAAGAAAAATTCTAGGTTAAATCAGCTAACCTAACCTGATCTACAGAAGATTAACATGGAGAGAAGGAAAACACACTGGAGGAATTAAAGAAAGGAGTGTACCTATTGCCTCATGTGTTCCCATGATGTCTCTGGAGTTGTCATTGATCCCAGCCTTCCTTGTGATTGCTCCTAACCTTCGTCTGGTGTGCAGTTCAAATATCTTGAAGTTCATTCTGTGAATAAAGCCACCCAGATTCAAAATAGTTCACGTCAATGAAGCTGGGCCAGTAAGTAGGTGCACCAGGCTGCCAGTTATTTTTGTGCCCTCCCACCCAAATGTGATGCCTAAGGTTGCTGTTCATGTCACTCCTCTCTCCCCTGCTCTGCCTCTCCTCCCGCTGAACCCCCTCCCCAACTACTGGATGCTACTGGATTATTGTCTAAAAAGACCTACTACTTCATTGATAACCTCACCACTTCCTAGGAACAACACTGTGTGGCAGCTTTCTTGAGCTCTGTTTCAACAACTGGACTCCCAGGGGGAGCTGTCAAGACACTGCAAACTGTCTTTGTGATTCTAGGTCCAGCTATGGGGGGGGGCTGATGCTTCCCTCCACGGCAGCAGTGCCCTCCTCCAGCCGGCACCCGCCCACAGGCATCCAGCTCATGTGGTCCCAGGGGGCACCGCAGCCATGGAGGAAAGCACCGAGCCCCTGTGCAGCTCAGGCAGTCAGGCTCCAGGGAACGGGGAGGGGAGAAAGGCTTAGGCTCTCTGCTTTTCTTTTTCTTGGGCAGAGCCTACCTTCCCAGGCTGCTGCCAGGCTGCTGCCATGCTGCCTGCACAGGCTTCCTGCAGAACCCCTGAGCTGCAAGGAGCCTGGTGCTTCACTCCGTGGCTGTAGGGGCAACACCCCAAGTCATTTAAGGTGCATCATGCTGCTGAATTTGCTACAGCGGCCGGAATTACTGTGCAATACACCACCGATGCATGCAAATACCCATACCATTAAAGCAGCGCAAAAACATTTAACTCGCTTTACAGCGTTGTGAACACATTCCCCTCGTTTTGTCTACACACAGCTTAGGAGTGCAATTATTTTCATTAAAGGAAAAAATTGTGGTTTGGCGCTACTTTGTATCTATGTTGTGGCATTTAGATTGTATGGAATTCTTAGAAATACGCTCAAATTAATTAATGACAGATCAATTGAAAAATAACCAAATAAACCTATACAGAATGATTTTACACTCAAGAAAAAAAATATTAAGGTTTTACAGAATTCTCCCTCTCTCTACATTCCTGTCTTTATATGCAACACTGAGTGGCACACACATTCCACAATAAGTGTCCCAGGAAGCACAAGTGTTAGCTTTATGCCAGAAACGGCATGCCAACAGATAAAACATGGCATCAGAAACAGCAAACTATCCTGCTGAGAACCAAAAGGAAGAATTCTTCTGTGCAGTTCAGCAGAGTTTAAAAATACCCCATAGTTTACTCTCATTCTTTAATAAAAATAGAACAACAATTGGACAAAGTTATACGTTACTGCCTATGCTCTTATTTTGTTTTCGTACAGTCACTCTGTTCTACTGAGATAGCATCCACCATTATTAGCCACACTTTATTCAAGCCCATGTGAAAGAATCTGTCAATACTGAACATTGATTCACAAATCTTGAATGACTCCCATTTTTCCCATGTAGCTGATGCTCTGAGGAGAACACAAATCCACATGGCCACCGATTAAGCTACAGATAATGTAGACTGAACCAGATGAACTTTTCCTCTACTTCTAACCAAAGATAGCGGGAAATTATTAGCTTTCTTGATCAATTTTGCCTCCCATCAGATACAATACCAAGATGCAAGTAAATAGTGAGTAGCAAACATACAATCTGATTTCCTGGCACTTTTGTCCATTTAAAAAAAATGTTTTTTAAAAGATTACTCTTGGTAGCCATTAGAAAATTTGAACTTTATGTACACCACAAAAATGCACTTCGAAATGATAGGGCTGATGAGCTATGAAGTAGCTATGTTTCTATTGGTTACCTAGGAAGGATGAAAATAGCTTTTGTTACAATACCTCTCTCATGCTTTGTCATTTTCTGATGCGCATGCAAAGATAGATTAACCTGCCAAACAACTTTAGCATTCTCAAAAGGCATGTGGCTTTCACTGCAGGTAGCAGATATTATGTCTCTAGATGCCAAAACACCATCCGTTATTCTTTTTGAGATATATTGCATAGTGCTTCTTGTCCATCACAAATGACCCATGAATAAAAACTGCACTATTTTTTAAACTGTCCATCCCTTCAGTGCTTCAAGATATAAGACATATACCCAGATTGATGTTAGTAATGATGACTCATGCACCCTGTAATTCTACAAAGAAGATGGAAGAGATTACAATAAATAACATATTAGGATTTGGTTCACTTCCTGGACCCAAATGAACCATTTCTTCATGGCTGTTTAGCTCTGGCATCATGTACAGAACTTACATTAGTGACTGCAAGGGGTTCCATGGATTTAAAAACAAAGTAACCAGGAAGGTATCTGCCATGTTGGACAAATATAATTTAGGCTCAAAGCAGGTATAGTCAGAGCTTCCAAGGTTTGTAAAGTAGAAGCGGCCAGCCAAAATTGCCTTCTGTAACTTACGAGTCCTTCACATTTCTAGCTACTGTAAATCCAAAGGTAAATTAGACTAATTTACCATCATGGCAAGGTTTTCAATCCAGGGCTTTAGCAAGGGGTTCAGATGGGCTTTAAATGGAGGAAGTGCAAATAACAATTACATGATACAATTATTTCAATTAATTAAGGACAGACTGAGTGATTTGCATTGCCCACGCTGGAGTTCACAGGCAGCTGCATCTCTTAGGGAACACATGAAAAAAAGTGTTTATGCAATACACATTTTAGAAGTGTGTATCCTGCTCTCCCCCTTCCTGGGCCACTTTTTTTTTTTTTTTTTTTTTTTAAGTAGGATCCCCTAGGCCACTACTCCCAGGAAGTATAGGCACTCTTATGTTTCATGAACAGAGCTCTGAAAGTAGAAGTAAAATTGCTCAAAGCCTTGGTTGCTTTCCTACCTATTTCATGCATAGTAATAAAGAGACTCCATTTGGACTGTGCCAGCTTGGATCTCATGCATAACATGCACTGTATTCACTGCTGCTGCTTGCAGTCATGAAGTACTTTGTCTGCTCAGAGCCATTGCATAATTCCCCAAGCACATGAATATTCCTAGTGTCATACTCCAAATCATCCCCCCTACAACTCTTGTTACAACCTGCAGAAGAGCTGCAGGTTTTTACACTCTACAATACCTGTTCCTTTTCAGGAAGCGGACAAAAGGTGAAGACTCTTTGAACTTTATTGCCATAAGTGCCCTGAAAAATTAAGGCACAATCTCATACTGGTGAAATTGCATCTATATATGAAATTAAGGCAAAGCAATAAACCGTAGAACTGTTTGAGCCAGAGCATCTATATGTGTACCTGGGACAACACCAATTTGACCCAGGGTGGAGCAGGCTCCCAGCTGGCTGGGATGACTGGGCACAATTTATGTCTACGGTCACCATCTACACATGCATTTCATCACAGGAAATGACCCCGCCATAAGATAGCCCTGTCCCCAACAGTACCAGTGCCCTAATACCGGTACACGTGTAGATAGTGATGCTTTACCGCAGAGCTAATTAGTCTACTCCACAGTAAAACACATATGTAGATGCACTCACTGGGCATGTCTACATGAGAGGCCTTAATGCACAAGGGACTGCTCTAATCCGCATTAGCATGTTATGGTAAAAACCATGCTAATGTGCTAATGCTCAGGAGAATTAATCTACTGCACACTGAGCATCACAAAAAAAAGTTTGCCTTTGCTAGTGCACATAAACACAGCTACTGCGCCTTTACCTAGTACCTCATATTAGAGGTACTAAACTTAATGCACAGTAGCAAAGGCACATTAATGAATGTGTAGATGCACCCACTGTGTAATAAGGATGCCTAGATACTACAGCAGACGGGGACATTAGAGAAGCATTAATAAATACAGAACAAATAAATAGGTATAAATAACATGAGGAAAAGGAAACTCCCTTTCAAATGTTTAACAGTGAAGATCCATCCACCAAAGATCTAACAACATTTTTTAGAAGGAGAAAGGTAGCTGCTCTGCATTCATTCAGCTTGTTAATTTTCTGGCCTTTTTTACTTCTGTCATGTTACAATTTTTTCCTCTTTGCAACTTAACTTTCTAATCTTACTGCCAATGCTTCATAGAAACAGGAGTTTCTATAGGTCAGTACTGTTGAAGTAATTTGCAGTTACTGCTGCATTGAACAGGTGTTAATAAATAACATTTACACAGAAAAAGGATGGCCAGGCAACAGCTCATCCTGCATCGCTTGGTTTCTGGGACTCAAGTAGTGCACAGTACTGCACAGGTTTTGAATTAATAGGCAAATGCATTAATACTATATTCGACTCAATATAATAAACAAATAGTAATTATTTGAATTACTATTGCCTTTATTGGCAATAAATATTTTTAAATACAATGCTGAGTAGCATATGAACATTTCCATCATTACACCAACACTATGTTGGCAGGTGTTAGTATTTTTAATGTCTCTCCACGGTACATATCTTACTATAATATTCATAAGACCTTCTTTTTGCAAACTGCAAAAAGGGCAGATACCTGCACCCATACAGATCCCCAGTGAGGTTAAAGGAGTTGGCCTGAACCATGGAAGATGACTCTGCCTGAGTCAGTGTCTCAATAGCATGAGATTTTTTAGCCACTCACAGAACAGAGATGCTGGGGAGTTAAAGATGTGTAACTGCATGGTTTGTTCCTAGAAATGTGGTTCCCATTACTGATTGGTGTGAATACTAGATTTGCATAATCACTGCATGCTAAATTCACCCCTGTGCTTTGAGCCAGCATGAGACCTACATACTGCTTATATTAAGTCCCCCTTAAATCCTCATAATGGGGCTTACGTGAGACAGAAGTGGTGCGAAGGCCTTATACTGGCTTAATGCAGAGGGGTTAATTTCACCCAAAGGCCTTGATTCAGCAAAGAGCTTAAGCACATGCTTACTTTTAAGTATGTGTTTAAGTCCCGCTGATTTCAAAGGAGCTCTGCTGATTTACAGCAGCTGGTAATCTGCCTTCTGTCTCATTATCTAACCCTTACATCAATTTTTATATATAGCTATGTAAAAAATAATCATAAAATACTTTGCATAAAAGCAACACTTTTCATCTGAGATTCCCACGTAGATTTTCAAAGCCTTATCTGATAGTAAAGCATTGCTTATATACTATATATTAGACTACATAATAGTAAGTACATATAATTATACATAATTATAAGTCCATTTTACAGGTTAGGATACGAAGAGACTGAAAGAGGAATGAACAGATTTTTTCAAAAGCAAATCCCTTTTTTACCCATTTTTGGGGGGAACAAAAAATTGGTGGTATAATTTAGCCCCAGTTTGTGGGGGAAGGGTTGTTCCATTTTGTTTTGTTTTTGCACCTAAAAAACAATTTTCATTACCAAGAGCTACTCATTGAAGGCCAGGATGGAAGTCATTTCTTAAATTATTTGCCCAAAAGTTATTTACTGGCAGGTAGAACCTATGTCCATATGCCCTGTTTCTTAGCCTAAACAAGTCATATTACTAAACTATGGCAACAATATGCCACAAATTTACAGATGATATTGCACCAGCATCATGAAGTATAGTGCATAGGGGGTAAAAAGAAGGTGCTGGGTAACGTAGGGTTGCTGCAGGATATGCTAGGAAATCTAGTGGTCATACCAGATGACATAGCTAACATCTTTAACAATTTCTTTGCCTCCATCTTTTTGAGCAGGGACCAGGGCATCCCCCACACTGGGATCCCTGATGGAGGGGAGGCGCTGCCAGGCCCAGGGTCAGGGAACTTCTGGTGGGACTGGATGTGTTCAAATCAGCAGGTCTTGATGATCTCCACCTAAGAGCACTGAGGGAATTAGCAGAGGTCATTGCAGGACCCCTGGCATAGCTTTACGAGCACTCGTGGTGTTCTGGCGAGTTGCCAGAGGACTCAAAAAGGGCCAATGCGGTCCCCATTTTCAAAAAAGAGAGGAAGGAGGACCCAAGAAATTACAGGCCTGTTAGTCTTACCTTGGTCCTGGGGAAGCTCTTTGAGAAAATTATCCAGGATCACATCTGCAAGGGACCAGCAGGGGGGATCATGCTTAGGAGCAACGAACATGGATTCATTCGAGGCAGGTCCTGTCAGACCAACCTGGTGGTCTTCTATGACCAGGTCACAAAATCCTTGGACACAGGTATCATGGTGGTGGTAGTGTTTCTGGACTTTAGGAAGGCCTTCAACACTGTTTCTCACCCTATTCTCATTAAGAAATTAGGCGACTGTGTCATCGATGCCTACACAGTCAGATAGATCACAAATTGGCTGGAGGGCATTTCGACCTGGATGGATGTGGGCAGCAGGGTCTGCACTGTTCAACATCTTCATCAGCGACTTGGACGAGGGGGTGAAAAGCACCTTGTTCAAATTCATGGATGACACTAAGATGTGGGGAGAAGTAGGCACACTGGAGGAGAGGGACAGGCTGCAACTAGATCTAGACAGGTTACAGGGGTGGGCAGATGAGAACAGGATGAGATTCAATATTGACAAGTGCAAGGTACTATACCTAGGGAGGAAGAACCAGCAGCATACCTACAGGCTGGGGAACTCCCTTCTCATCAGTGCAGAGGCAGAAAAGGATCTTCATAGTTTCATAGTTTCTAGGGTCGTAAGGGACCTGAGTAGATCATCTAGTCCGACCCACCGCCATGGCAGGAAACAATACTGGGGTCAAACAACCCCAGCAAGATGTTCATCCAACCTCCTCTTAAAACCCCCCAGGGTAGAGCCAGGACCACCTCTCTTGGAAGTTGGTTCCAGATCCTAGCCGCCCTGACCGTGAAGTAGTGCTTCCTGATATCTAGCCTAAATGTTAGATATCTAGATGTTAGATATCTATCTTGGTGTAATTATTGATTCCAAATATCAGGAAAGCTAACTGCACCTTGTCATGCATCCACAGATGCATCACGAGCAGGTCCAAGGAGGTGAACCTCCCCCTCTATGCAACACTGGTCAGTCCGCAGTTGGAGTGCTGAGTCCAGTTCTGGGTGCCGCACTTCAGGAGGGATGTGGACAACATCGAGAGGATCCAGAGGAAAGCCACTAACATGATCAGGGGGTAGCAAGGCAGGCCCTGTAAGTGGAGGCTATGGGACCTGAACCTGTTCAGCCTCCACAAGAGAAGGCTGAGAGGGGATCTGTTGGCCATCTACAAACTGGCCAAGGGGGACCAGCAGGCTATGAGAAAGTCCCTGTTCCCCTGAGCACTACTGGGAGTAATGAGGAATAATGGCCATAAGTTGGCTGAGAGTAGATTCAGGCTAGATATCAGGAGGCACTACTACACAGTCAGGTTGGCTAGGATATGGAACCAACTTCCAAAGGAAGTGGTGCTTGCTCCTACCCTGGGGGTCTTCAAAAGGAGGCTAGATAATTACCCAGCCAGGGTCATTTTACCCCAGTTATCAGGCTGGAGTTGATGATCTGCTCAGGTCCCTTCCAACCCTACCAACTATGAACCTATGAAACCACTATTACTGCCTTAATTTTATATATTTCTGCTCCCCGTTCCACCTGCTTCAGAGAGCAGCTTTTGTTTTACATGACACAATGTTGTGCCAAGGATATATACTGTTTGCTGCATACTAGCCTCTTCTTTGATTTTGTGTTTTTTTCAGGATGCTGAAATTCAACCTGTGGCCATGTACAAGTGTTACATTTCTACTGGGAGAATTACCATTCTCCCAGTAGAAATGACAAGCATACAGCCAATTGTTCAATCAGTCCTGGAGGGAAAGATGCCCCATCTGGCCAAACTTCCATGTGTCATCCTGCAAGATCTGCTTTGCAAAAGAGTTTCTCTCACAAGAATGAAGACTTGTATGCTTCCTTCCAAGACTGGTCTGGGAGGGGAGAGGAGCCATCCCTTTGGGGAAGAGGCAAGGGACTTTGCTCAACTGTTTCCTCTACTCCATTCCTAGGAGTTGCAGGTCCTAGCTCTTAAAGTACTTCACAGGAGAAAGCTGTTCCCCTGACCCTGCAATTCAAAGCTGGCACCTGCTGACTTCCCCTTCCCACCCAGGTGCATAGATGTGCAGTGGGGGCAAGAACTTCAAAGCCCCAGGGGCCAGGAATTGGACTTGGGGAGGCTGTCCTCCAGTCCAGTTCCCATCTCTTGCTGGCTTCCCCCTTACAGCCTTATTGGGGGGGTAGGTATTGTGAAGCACACTGAAACTGGGGCTAAGGAAGCTATCTCCACCCTGCCTCCTGGTCCCCTAGATTTTAAATGCCCCCCACTGCCCCACCACCCAGCTGAGCAATGGCACGGGGTATCCACTATGCTGGAAACCAGGCTCAGGGAATCTCTCTCTGCCTTGGTTCACAGCCCTGTGGGCTTTCAATGCTGTCTGCACCACCCAACTGGTGGGCACATGTAGGGATTTAAAGCCAGGAAGCCAGGTCCCAGGGTCAGGAAAGCTGTACTCGGCCCTGCTTTCCCACACCTCTGGCTTTACATCATCCTGTGTGCAACCCATCTGGGCTGTATACTAGACCCATGTAAATCCCAAGAGCTTTCAACTGACAGCCTGCCCCCTTCCCGGCCATAAACACTCAAGCATTTAAGTGGAATACCAACCCTTTTTATCACATAGAAGAAAAACAATGAAAATGAGACATGAACACTCAGCATACAGATTTCCATATTAAAAAGTTCATCCCAAATCATTATATCGGTAGTTTGGTTAACATTCCAGTCCCAATAAATAAGCGTCCAACTTACCTCCATCACCATCTTCTTGAACCCAGTTCACAGGTGAAGCTCATCTCAGTGGCTGCTTAGGACCAACACTATCTGTTGATGTATCTTCTCAGCTGGTATGCTTCAGCCCAGAACTATGCAAGCAGCTTAATTACCCAATCAAAGTCCAGTATTTGTAAACTCAGAGCATAATTCCTATGCTCAATTTCTCCACAATTCCTATACCCTTTCAGAAGAAGAATGAGCAGCAGCAATCCCTCACAGTTGAGGATGATTGTCTACCAGGACTGCCTTTTCTGTAGGCCCAAAAATGGCTGACAAGGCCAATCTGGGATTGAAAGTTTCTACTGCAATTTGGGCATAGGTGGTGGGGTGGGTAGCTCTGGATTCTTGGTTCAGTCCACGACACACTGTTTATGTTTCTCCAGCTTTTCCATCTCCTGTTGTTGTCATGAGATTTCAAAATACCGAGATCCCTGCAGCAGACTCTTCCTCTATTTGGGGCAGTGATAGTCTCCGTTACATTTTTATTTCAAGTTGGCCTTGAGGATGTCCTTGAAGTGCTTTCTCTGTCCTTCTCTTGAATGTATGCCTTGACTGAGTTGGGAGAATAAAACTTGCTTCAGGAGTCTGAAGCCAAACATCCAGATGATATGACTGGCCGAGCAAAGTTGATGTCAGATGATCATCACCTCGATGCTCATGTTTTCTTGAGAGAGGATGCTTACATTGGTGCATCTGTCTTCCCACTAGATTCAAAGGAACTTCTGCAGGAAGTGTTTATGGTACTTCTCCATTGACTTGAAGTTTCTACTGTATGTTGCCCACATCTCAGCTCCATATAGTAAGGTAGGGATTACAACTGCTTGATAAACAATGAGCTTGGCTTCAAATCTGTTATTGCAATCTTCAAACACCCATTTCTGCAGGCATCCAAAGGGTGGATTTGTACATTTGAGGCAATGTTGGATTTCTTCATCAAAGTCAGCCTTCTTTGAGAGACGGTTTCTGAAGTATAGGAAATATTCAACGTTCTCCAGAGTCTCATCATAAATCTGAATTACCAGAGCTGGGAATTGCTCATTAAGAGCTTGTTGATGGAGGACCATAGTCTTCTGAATGTTAAACGTCAGTCCTGTTTTATTGTATGCCTCAGTAAATACATTTGTGATTGCCTGAAAATCTGTTTCAAAGTGAGCAAACGCAACAGTATCAGCATACTGAAATGTAATGATTGAGGTCAGCATAATCTTGGTTTTGGCTCAGAGCTGGCTGAGATTAAATGGTTTACCATCCACTCAATAGTTCAGCTCCACTCTGACTGGAAGCTTGTTGGTCAGATGTAGCATTATGGTAAGGAATATCAAGAAAAGTACTGGAGTGATGATGCAGCCAGCTTTAGCCTCAAAGGGATTTGTGATAGATCTGTTACTGAGAACTACCACTTGCATACCATCACAGAGCAGGCAAAGAATGGTGATGAATCTCGATGAGCTTCCATACCTCAGAAGGATCATCCACAGCACTTCTCAGTTGACAACACTGAAGGCATGTGTAAGGTCAAAGAAGGCCATATAGAAAGGTTTATGTTGTTCCTGGAATTTTTCCTACAGCTGGTAAGAAGTTAAAAGTCATGTTGGTTGTGCCTCTTGTTGCCCTAAACCAGATGTGCACAATTATTTCGGGTGGATGGCAACTTAAGTTTTGGCAAGCTGTCAGGAGCCATATAGATAGCCCCGCCCTTTGACAGGTGCCCCACCCCCTTGTTGCCACATTGGCTCCAGAAGTCCTTCCCCCTAACTCCTGGCCTTTGCCACCGAAAGTCTCTCCCCCCCCACAAAAGCTCTTTTTGGAAGGGGTGGTTGCAATTTTAGAACCAGAAAGAAACCAAATCATACACTAGAAGTCAAATGCCTACTATAATATGTTTTAATTTCATTATAAAAAAATATTTGCCATGACTTGTGATTGTGTACTGTATATAGAAGGGATTGCATAATAACTCAAAATAAATTGTCAGTCCTTTTTATTGTGTTTGTGTATGGTGGGGTGTGGGAGTGTGGGGGGGGATTGTAAGAGGGTGTGGCTCTGTAGGGGCCATAGGGTATGTTAGGGTGTTAGCATATGTTGATGGGGTTGTGGGGGAAGGGTGTGGGTGTGTGAGGGAGGGTGGAGTGTATAGGGACCAGCCACACACTCCCCCCATGGCATGCAACCCAGCAGTAGGTGGGGAGGTGAGGGAATTCATGCCTGATACAGGCACCTGGTGGGGTGCGGCTCCAGCTAGTGCTGCACAGAGGGAGGGAGGGAGCACAGCCTGCCCAGCTGCCTCTATTCCCAGGGCTCTGTTTAGTGTGCCTGCAGTTCCCACACTCACAGCAGGGGAATCCCCTCTCTGGAGCCTGCGGACTTCCCCATCCCCTGTTGCACAGGTCCCCACACTCTGCTGGGAGTGGAGGGACCCCCCACTCCCTGCTTCCCCACAGAGTCCAGCAGAGGGCTTCCTGGCTGTGAGTGCGGAACTGCAGACACACCAGGCTGAGTCCCTGCAATAGAAGTGGCCAGGCAGGCTGTGTGAGGGTGCACTCCTTGCCCCCAACACAGTACTGGCTGCTTCTATCACAGGGGTTCTATGCTGCATGCCTACAGCTCTGCCTTCACAGCTGGTAACCCCCGTGCTGGACTCCATGGAGAAGCAGGGTGCAGGGCTCCTTCCACCCCAGGAGAAGCATGGGGACCTTGACATCAGGGAGCAGGGGAGGCAGCAGGCTCCAGTGTTTGGCTCCCCCTGCTGCAAGTGCTGGAGCTGTAGGCGTGTGGTGCATGGTGCAGAGCCCCAGTGATAGAGACCCTCAGGCAGGCTTCGCTCCCTCCCCCTGCACAACACTGGCCAGAGCTGTGCCCCACCGATCGCCTGTGCTGGACATGAGCGCCCTGACCTCCCCAACTGCTGCTACTGCCAGCAGCTGGGGCTGCAAACCATGGGGGGAGTGTCTGGGGTCCCTCACACCCCACACCCTGCCCAGCTGAGCTCTGCACCCCCACTGCCCCTGTGCGCAGGCTCCATGCTGCAACTCCACTCCCCCACACCTGTCCCACCACTTCCCTAACTGCTTCCCTGGGCAAGCAGATTCTGGCTGCAGCAGGAGTCCCACCTGGAAGCTGCCGGCTGGGCAGAGCCCTTCTGCCCAAGAGTGTGGGACCAAAGCCCAATAAGGTATGTTTGGGGGTTGTACACATGGGCACCACTCTTCCACCCTCATGGGTGCCTCACTCCCATCCTCATGGGTGGAAGGGCTGGGCAGGGTGCAATTCACTGTGGGGAAGAGTGGGGCACCATGGGCCAGATGAAAATGCCTGGCGGGCCAGATCCAGCCCATGGGCCATATTCCAGGAGCTCTTCATCAAGTGGAAGAAGACAGTTCAGGAGGGTTCTCACAATGTTCTTTCTTGTACAGCAATGCAATCCCTCTATAATTTCTACAGTTGGACCTGTCTTCTTTCTTGAAAACTGTCATAATCATGGTGTCTCTGAGGTCATATGGGTAGAATTCTTGTACCCTTTCGTAAGAAGAAGAAAGATTATATATGATTATAACAGGTTGCCTTCCCCAGCGCCATCTTCCCTGTTATCTGCGTCCTATGTGGGGCACACTTGGAGTCCCCTTTAAGGTTTCTTGTGTCCCCTCTAAGGTTTCTTGTGTCCAGCCATGTCTTGACAGAAAATTGTTATGCTAATGTTCTTGTCAGTGGGAGATTGTCTATTATACTTCATATGTTGGGGTCTTCTGCCTCCACGGGCCTTGACCCTGTCTTTCTCTAGCTAGGCCTCCCCGTCTAAACCCAGCAAACAGGGTTCGACTCTGAGTCTCTAGCCCTTTTTCTTGTCTTGAGGCTCGTGGCCCTCCTTTCTGCTCCAATCTGGATCCCAGACTCCCTGGCCCAGGGAGGCTACAAGTTCAAGGCTGGGGAATTAACTCAAACCCATGCTGTACCAGTCCACAAAAAAAAATGAAACTGTACCTCCAGGGCACCTGACCACCTTTTTAGGATTGTTCTGCCTGGTGCCGGGGTCTGTACTCCCCCAAAATCCTGTGTCCACACTGGTGCCAGGGCCTATGTACCCCAAATACTGTGCTTTCTCTGGCGCTAGGATCAGTACACCCCAGATCCTATACCCACACAGGTGCTAGGCCCCCACAATGTAGTGAGGTCCTAATGAGGCCTCCTCGTTCCCCACTAGCCTTGCCCAAACCACTGGCGTTATTCAAAAAAACCCCATAAACAGTCTGTCCATGGGCTATAACTGCCACCAAAAAAATATGATCAAAGAAGGCAGCATGCCAGCTTCAGCTTACATTTACTCAGGGTTAGTGCTTCTGCTCCCCACCATTGGCTATCGTCTTTCCTCTGGGGTTGCAGCTGCTTCTCCAGGTTCCTCAGTAGTTCCTTCAGCCTTTGGACCACTCAGCCAGCATCTCTGTGGAGTTATCACACACACTCCTCCCTTGGCTGCCAGGCCCCCAAATGCTACCCAGCCCATGGTTTTTATAGTCCTAGCCTGCCCCCTTCCAGTCACCTGACCAGCTGGCCTGGCTCAACTTTTAACCCCAACCTTAACAGCACACTGTGCCCAGAAAGTCCTGATCTTAAAAAGGCCGACCTGTCTTCTGGTAACAGGGATAGGGTTCCCTGTTACACACTCCCCTCTCTTCTCTTTCATCAGGGGTCTTTCCTTCCCCTCTGAACCCTCAACCTGCCTTCTGGTAACAGGGCCAGGGTTCCGTGTTACAATGATCATCTTCTTGAGTATGACTTCAGAAAGTTGATTCCTCCAACAATTTAAAAGTAGACCCATCAATACTACTACAATCTTCAGACTGTTCTCTCCCTCCAGTGGACCATATAGAGGACAGTCAGTTAGCATATGCTGGGCTGTCTGATCTTCTTTGCCACAGGGGCACGATGGTGAGTTTGTAAGGCCTATTTTATGTTTGATTTTATTAAGGGCTCCATAGTCTAATCACAGTCTACTCAGGTTTACCCATGCCTTACATGGGAGTTTATGACCAGAAAGGTGTGAAGGTGATAGTTGTATATAATTGTGTAGTGGACTGTGGTTGTTACTCCATTTTTCTTCCCACCTTCTCTAGGGCCATGATGACAGTGTAGTGTCTCCTGCTTCCTCTATGATGTTTCTGGCAGATACTGGTAGGGAGTTTCTGCTTCTTAGATGTTTCTGCATTGGATATTTTTCTATCATGTCATGTAGTGGATGGTCTTCCTGTTGGGCTTTGATTGTCAAGTCAAGCATTATTCCAGATCTCTTGATGTTATTGGGGAGATTCTTGCCACAATGAACATGTTTTCCTGTTCTGTATACCAGACAGCCACTTATTGTTCATAGTGCAGCATTCAAGGCACTGTCCAGCTTATGGATGCGGATGCTATTTGCACACCCAGAGAGTCAGTATTTCTCTGGTACATAAACCATGGCTAGTATAGTTGTTCTCAAGATAAAGAAGTTGGCTCCCCATGTTTTATTGGCTAGTTTCTTAATGTCTGCTGCCCTTGAGGTTGCCTTATACCTCAACTTCTCCAGGTGGTGGCAGAAGGTTACGTTTCTATCTAGAGTGACACCCAAGTAAGTTGGTGTCTTGAAGGGCAATGCTCTTCCCTCCACAACAACTCTTATCTTGGCATTTGCAGCATGATTATTCAAGAGAAAAAGTGTTGAAATTCAAGCTGAATATACAGAAGACTATCGCTAATGTTTTAGGTATATGAAACTATGTTTAGGCTTCTATTGATGATATGTTATTACTGGCAACAGCAGGTCCCAGGTCATCTGTATACATGTATTTGGTTAGATGCAAGACGTTTTCATAGTGCATCTTGTTAGTAGCTGAGAAGTCCACCCCACAATGAAACGAAATACGTCATTGAGACAATTTCAGACTGATAATATATGATACTTACACATCCAAACATAAACAGACTCTAAAGTGATGAGACTCTGTAGGTGGACTTATGAGTAAATGTTATCATTTATGTACATTAAACAGGTCAAAACTTCTTCCAAATGAGTAAGCAGACAGCTCCACCCCTCTGGGTCTGCATTCTTGATGCAAGTCCAATGAAGTAAACAAAGAGAGGAGTTTGACTCAGCATATATATCTGTTGTATCATAAAAGACTAAGACTTTTAGAGAAATCTTTTTTTTTTCTAGGATATTAACAGGGTTTGTAATAGCATGGAAGATTTTGTATTCCTCCACAGAGACTGAGGGCCTCGTCCTCTGAGTATTATTTTCAACTGTTCTGATTCTATGAGACATTGCAATGTAAACTACTCCTGAGGCACACTTGCATGGAGATTCAGTTATTCTCACCTTGCTATAAAAGGAAATGTAGATGCTTAACAGGGTCTAGGATCAAAGTCTGAGAGGCCCTGGAGGGTAAAACCCTTGGAACACTGACTGCAGAAAGAAAGTTTAGGTTGACTTTTATATTGCCTTCTTATTTAAGTTGTCGACAAAGCCAAAGTCTGGAAAGGAGTAAAGTTTTGACAGTATGACCCTTGTCCCCCTGTCAATTTTGTCACTGACCTCAGTGGGACTAGGACTTCACCCTCTATGTTGTGTTTAAACGTAGTGTGCAATAGCACCAGCTTGGAGAGGCTGTGAATCTGGCTTAGAGAATATGAACTTAAACTTTATGCAGAAAGACAGCAGTGGATATGACGCTGTCAGAGAAAAACTGAGGTTGTTAATAATAAACACTGTATTTTAAGTTCAAAGAACGAAGAACTGCCTCCTCCCCCTACAGTCATCTTGAACAGACAGTAAGACACCTAATATAGAGTTTGGAAATTGTGTAAGGTGTTAGAGGAGAGAATAGAAAATGACAAGACAGAGAATAACCTTCCCATCTCTCCCCCCCACTTCAGATTTTGTATCTTTCCACTAGCTGGAGCAAGCTAAACCAGAGCAGTTGATTGGCGCTTATTGGCTCATCTCTAATTAAAATCTCTTGGGATTTTCAAAAGCTTATTACTCCTGTTAGCTATTCTTAGTTACAGTGTATGAGCACCATTTTTATGATGCTGCAATTGTGACAACCTTTGTGATCAGATAGCAATTTTTCCCATTAGGTTAAATTAGCATTAGGTATGGTCAGTAGCATGATTGAGCGTGGGGTGCCAAGAGCAACAGTCCTGGGCCCGGCCTTTAAGGTAGGGGGAAGTCAGGAGAGAAGGAAAGAGCTGTGTGACTGAGCAGGGTCTATCCTGAGTTACTGGTTATATAGGAGAGAGCCCACACCAGAATCAGTGAACTGGCTAATACTTGAGTGTAACAGGAGAGAGCACAACATTTCTCCCCATCTTTATAGTAATAAAATTAGAGAGCAATTAATACTAAAAAGTGGCAAAGTAGAGATGCCAAAGAAAAGTAACTGATGTCCATTTTCCTCATTTAGAACATGTTATGAGTGTGGTAGAAAGGCACTAACTGAAACATTAACTGAAACATGAATTTAATGCATATTTGGAACTGCAAGCAGTATGGAAATAAAACTGTCTAGTGCTTTGCTGTAATAATACTCACATAGCACCTCTGGTTGGTCATCTTCTACTCCTGATAACACAGACAAATTATTCAAACCAATTGCCAATGTTGCCATTAAACATAGATTTGTTAAAGATAACAGCCCCAGATAAGCTCTTTCATTTATAATTATTCTAGAGAACAATCTTGTTTTTCAATAAAGAGTAACAGAATGATATTGCACTCTGTCTGGATGAGAGAAGAGGGAATTGCACTAAGTGACAGCTGGACTGTTGCTCTAGATTAAGATTCTCAAAGGGAAAGGGAAGATGATTCCAGCTCATTAAAGAAAACCAAATTACATCTCAATGCCTGACCAGATGGACAGAACAGCAAACCGTGATTGGCCAATGAAAAATCCCGTCATTTGGCCATGCCAAAAGGCCTGTCATTCAGAATATACTTGAAACATTCATTATGCTAATTTGTACAAATAGATGAAGGGATATATCTCTAATGCATTTCCCTTTGCAGACAGGTGTGACAATGGGAAACCTGATCAGGCAAGTGGTACAGTTTTAGAGGACAGTTTTCTGAAGGGAGAGGAAAGCATTTAGATGGGCAAAAGGGTAATTTGAGAGGTAATTTGATTTTGTGAACTCCACATGACTTTTGAGGCTCCACATGAAATTCTGATGAGTGTCCAGGGCGAGGCTGAAAGAATGAGAGGTCAAACTGGAGCATTCTGCATGGTTCTCTCTCTCTTTGTCCTTTCAATTCAAAATGCATTCAATCAGGGAGGGGCAAAATCTTATTGCAATGTAACTTAATACTTAAAATAATGTTCTACTGCTCTCTTTGTGTTAACATTTGTCAACCTTAATTTGTCATTCCATTACATGCAGTAGTGTAAGAGATCTCTGTGGCTAGAATCAATTTCCCTAATTCTTTCTGAAACATGGTAAGAATCTTCAAGATCTTAGGAGATATTTCATTCTTAGGAGAAGATGCATAATAAAAAGGTGAGAAATACAGAAAGCTGGAAGAAGAAACAGGACTGAAGAATGAAATGCAAAGAATTAAAGAGAGATAATTATGTAGAACCATTTGAATATGCCCTATGTCTAGAATAAAATTTTTTAAAAATTGGAGTATAGATTGGGGGGAGGGAGAATTAATTCCTTGAGGTTAACAAAAATGTTTGTTTAATGCAATTGAAGTATAAATGTAAAAGACTTCCTCCCCAATTAAGCATTTGACAAGATAATTATCCAGGTATGTTTGTTAATTCCCAAATTAATCTCTGTATCTCTAACATATCTTTAAAACACTAGTTACATCTTTTGTTCATTTTTCATTAATTAATGTAAAATATTCTGACAAGATAGTAGAATAAAAACTCTTAAATCAATGAATCTATGACAACCAAATTGCTCTTTAATATTTTATATTTTAAAAACTAAAAATGAATGATTTATCTATTACATATATCTACAGACTTCAAATACTGCACATAAATGTGCCACGTCTATTCACTTTGGACTAAATCCACAAGGAATTTAGGCAGCTTTCTGCCAATTTAGGTACTTAAGTCTTACATTTAGCTACTGTGGTTATCCTAAAAATGCTACTCAGTTGGCATCTACCCCCACAGGTCCTTAGGTTTCTTCCCAAATATCCAAAGTTTCAATGTTGCTAACCCTAGCAAAACTGGAAATCCATGACTCCCTTACCTATCTCACATACAGGTTCCAATCCAGTAGATATTCTCAGAACACAGCTACCAGGTTAGGCCACATCCAACAAGATTTTGTGCAAGTGTATGCGTCTGTGCACAGGTACATGAATGCATATGTCCATTATGTCCAATAGCCCAGGGGTAAAGGTGCCACACAGAAAGGAAGAGACATACTTTTGGATAGATCCCTACTTGGTCTGAACTGTAGTACAGACTTGAACTATACGTCTTCTATGTCATAAGCTATTGGGTATTCTGAAATGCGTCTCTGTCAGCATTTCTTTTTGAAGATATCCTGTCAGGGTTTGAAAGCAAGTCTCCCAAGTGAGTGTCCTACGACGCTGTGCTATTGAATATGAAAGGGAAGGTCTTGCTCTCTCTTTTTGGTTTTCATGAGAAAAGACTGCCCTTGCTTAAGCACCTAACTCCAGGTGACAGTTCACAGTTGAGATTCTAAAGTGATGTAGGTGTCCCATTTGTCCATATTTAAAGCTTTCCAAAGCTAAGCCCTCCTCCTTTCCATCATTTCTTACTGGTTGGCTCAATCAGTTGCCAAATGTGCTTTCTGTCTCATGTGAGGTAGGTGCCTACCTCACCGTTTGCATTGTACTGTATATAGATATTGGGCATGCAACTAGGATTTAGGATTGCAACAGATACTAGTTTTTGAACCATGAATTAGGCACATAGGTTCCTAATGACAGCCAAAATCCTGAAGTGATGCAGGATTTCCTTTTGGTTTGTTTCGGTGTCTCCTGCTTACCATACTAACAGTTATGAATTTTCTACCCAGTGTTCCTATGCCTAAATCCCTTTGTGAACCTTGTCCTAATCCAAATTAATGATTTGGTTCCCCAAAACACATCCTCTTTTTCCACAGTCCTCAAAATGTCCCACTACACCCATACAAACTCCATCTGCACCTCCACCTCTTGAAATCCTATCGTATCAGGCTGCCTTAGATAAGATTAGTTCAGAGCCATTTTTCATTTGAATTATAAACATTTTGGAACAGACTGTTATAAAGCTTAATAAATAAATGGTGAGTACCTTTTAAAAGGTATATACAGTCCATATCTGCTATTTATACAGTACACGGTCAATAGTGATTAAAGGCTATTTTTACTACACTAGGTTAAATGTTGCTCTATGAGGTAATGACACCATCTTAAATGAAAATCTGTTAAAAGAATGTCTCTCTTAGAGGGAATTGCCATTCTGTATCAATAAGGCTTTGCATTTAACAGGTAACTACTTTATCTTTAGTTAGAATACCTAGAGGCTCTACCCTTTAATTTAATGTATAAATTGATTCTACTTTGTCTCTCTACACAACTAATGAGCATATTTGGTTCTTTTTCGATATAAGCTAATGATTAAATTAATAAGGTTAATCATGTTTAAATAAAGATAAGAGTGATGTTTCTTTTATATCAGACTGGAATAGTGGAATGGTGTTGCCTCTGTTTTGGAAACTTGGATCTATCTTGTTGCTCAGATTTAGATACTAGCATTTAAATGCCAGATTTAGGTAAGGAGTATGATAATACTAGGTAACAAATGCTGTAAATGCCATTCATATGTATACTACTTATCATGTATGATCAGACAGTGTTCTTTGGGTATGGAATTATAGACTCCTTAAAAAGTAGGGCTGGAAGGGACCTCAGGAGTCTGAGTCTGAGTCTGCTTAAGATAGTATCATTGTGGAATAAACCATCCTAATCAAAGTCACATGCACTTATTATGCAATTTTGGCACAAAAAGCATTGCTGCCACATATAGCACCTTCCAAAGGGGTGCTTGCTCAGAACAACTTCTGCCTTGTCTGGTCTCTAATAGTATATGAAGACATTTCTAGGACCCAATCTATGATCATGTGGCTTACTGTAAGCTGCATGATTGTAGATGAGGTCCCATTTGTGCAGACATTTGCTGGTGCTGGGAGCTACACCAGAAATACAATCTAAGTAGGGTGGGATTGACGAGGGGCAATCAGGATCAGGGGGACCAGTTGGTTTGCAGGACAGTTTGGTGGGCTCGGGGGGCTGGCAGGTCCACAGGGGGTAGGGTTATCCTTCCCAAGTTGGTGGGTTCAGGGGGCTAAAAATAGCCTGGTCTAGGTTGGCAGGAGGCATAAGAAAGCACAGCCCTGGGGCTGGGGCTAGCAACAGCTATTTTTGGCCTGATCCTGAACATCTGTACATATCAGCACTTTGATCGGCCTATCCCTAGTTAGGTCAATCTTAGGTTCTGCATATACCCTAAGTGTCCCCCAAAGCCAGCAGAGTCATGACTTTGGGAACACGAGGAAGCCTAGGCTCCTTCACACTTTGAGACCCTGGCCTTTTGACTTTACCTTTACTGGTTCTCTGCAACCCTAACTCAAGGAACTACCATCCATTTTCACGCCTGAGAAAAGGATTTTATTTCTTGCTGGGAAGAAAGTTCAACCCAAAGTTTCAAGCAGCAAACAAACATCTCCCCTTCAATTTACTGTGGCAAAGACCATGCAGCCACAGGTTCTTTGCCACACTTCAAAGGGTTACTTATCCCCAGTCCAGCCCATAAACCCCCAAATCATCCCCAAAGATTGTTCTGTTTGTCTTTTTTCCAGTCTCTCCAGGCCTTAAGCCCCTCAGAGCTACTTTTCTGGTCTCAGAATCTAGACTTCCCTCACCAGGAGCTGACAAGCTGTTGTTCATATTCCCCTCTCTGTTCAGCCTCCTGGGTGTTGGATATCTCACCTTTGTTAATATATCAACAGAGCTATTCAAGACTCCATTGCTACTAGAGGTCCATCTTGTCTCACCCTGCACATAGCCAGCCCAGGCCCTTCATTCCCTGTGTAGAGACTAATGGGGTAACCTGACACACACCGCATTATAGAAACATGAACACAATTGACAGAGAGAGATATAATAAAACCCACAGTCCATCACACATGCAAGTGGTAAAAGATTTCTCTGAAGCTTCTTTTCTCATTGTTTCTTTCCTCCCTTATATCTACCTGTCACTTTCTGGCTCTACTATATTGTAATTAACATACAACTTCCTTCTGATCAAAAAGTACTCATCAGTAGAAACATTTGCATATGGTTGAAATATCAATTTGGTTTGCATTTCAACGGGAAGGACAGAAAGTTTAGACAATGTCACTAAGGGATACATATGCAAACTGAAGGAAAAGAGCAGGAAGAGTGATTACCTCTATCCTTCTCAGTGAATGAAAATGTATGTACTAATATGTGATCCAAACTGAGTCCCATTGAAAACTGTAATTACATCATGTTTCACCACTTTGTGTGTACAAAGAAGCACTCTTTGATCCAATATCTCTTAATTAAAAACAAAAATGCAATACAACTTGCATTAACACAAAACCACTCTAAGACATGGAGTATGTACATGCATTATACAAGAGACAAGAAAGAATTTCCTTTCTTTTGTTTTGGCATGAAAATCATTACCATCCACTCTGTTTTCTACCCAGTTCTCAATGCAAAGCATTTATACACCCAAAAAATTACATTTCCATTGTAAATAGTGTGGATGAAACCTACACAGAAAAAGAGATGCTTTTGAGTCGTATAGAAGAGAACCTCTGCATTTTGTCCTTCTTTGTTTCAGAAATAAATCATTACTGTACCCTTTGTTGTAGAAACAATAGAAAGAGTTTGCTGAATATTTAAAGATTTAAATGGTACATTTCTTTAATTGAAATCATTAATTACACGGTAAATTTGAAAAAGAAAATGCAAAAATAGCATTACCTTTATACCAGTAAATTAGCTTTGCAATTAACGTCTGAAAAAATTCCATCTGCAAAATATGCTTTCTGTTTTTGCATCTATTTAATAAAACATGGGTGCATATGAGTTTGTGTGGCACCTTTCACCTAGTTCGCCAGCATACAGACACAGAGCTATCAGCTCAACTATCTACCCGTGACATAGTGGGCAGGTAATATTTAAAATAAATGTAAATAGTTTGCCAGTGAATCCCAAGTGGTATATGTTCTGACTCAGTCCAGTCAGTTTTTTTTAAGGTGCAGTTAGTTCACTTCTGCAAAAATGTCATTCATATTTCTGTTCTTTGATTTTACCGTGGGCTGAAAAATAAATTTGTAACTACTGACATGTGAATGTAAGCCTGTGGATCAGCTGGGAAAGCCTTTTAGGTTAGGGATCAACATGATTATGTGAATCTGATTATTCATCTGGCCCTTAAAGTTGATCTGATCCACATTTCATAGCTGTGTTATATAAAATATAGTATGCCAAGATTAATCCTTGTATCCTTTCAGGCCTGTGCAGCAATATGCCAACCAATCTATCTTGTCACCTGAATCTCATTTCCAGGATGCCAAAGGTGAAGGATCTCCTCACTAGATGTACTGCATTATAATTTTCCTCTGAAGGAGTAGGGGATTAGTAACAGGAGTCATGAACCATGCCCTCAAGTGATAAGCATGTCTCTGACAACATATAATGATATTTCTCCTAGTGAGCACTGTCCTCAATGATAGCTCAGATAACAACGATAACGATGATAAATAATGTAATAATACCTTATGCTTACCCAGTAGCCAGTCTTGCTGCAGCCATCAGTTCTCAGACTCAACTGCCAACTAAATTCCCTTTGAATGGGAGAGTCATTATGTAAGTCTAAGCCTTTCTGTCTGTTCTTGAAGGCAACCACCACATTCTCTGAGGATGTGCTGTGGGCATCCTAAGTAGTTTTTATAGCATCCCAGTCAGATGGGAACTGCACTGTGTCATAAAGCTCTTTCATGACTTGCAGTTAATGCTGCTTGTCTGAGGGGATGATCCGTGAAAACATTAGCATCACTTGTGGTCCTGTGCCAAAGCAATCACAGGTCTACTCATTCTGTGTTCTCTAGAGGAGATAGTGAAAATAAAGAAATCACCACTACTACTCATCATGTTGCATGAAACAACCAGGATCCCCAAAAGGGTGTGGTGGAAAAAACATTCCCGCTGCATAACAAGGACTGCTGGGAAGCATGCTTCTTTTACTAGTTTCTACATTCATTTCCTTTTATTTTTGAAAAGTAACTATAGTAAGAAAGTAAAACATTGCTGAATTTTTAATTTTTTCATAGCTGGAAAAACAGAAGCACTGTTGAATGTTCCTGGTTACTTTTTAAGGGTCCCTATGTTGCAGAGAATTAATTTAGTCTTCATTCTAATAGCACAGATCAGAACTAATCCATTTGTTATTCATGTGGATTTCACATTTCCATAAATGTTCTACAGCATTTTATCATTAGTTAATGGGCACTTAAAATGAAGGGTAACATTTACTTCTATCCTTCTTTAGATCATTCTTTATTTCATTCATACATTGCATGAATGGTGTTACCATCATCAATATAGATTAGGTACTGAAAATAGCATTCTAAAACATATTTTATGTTATATATGTTATCATTTGACTTGCAATTCAGCTCTTTTTAAGATATTTTTAATTGATTTGGCTCCAGTGTACCAGAACAGTAGTTACTCACAATAAGAGTTCCTTTAACTGTCATTCTTATATAAAGGTCTAAGGAAATCTAATAATTTTCTTAAACAAAATATTGATAAAGAAAAAGAAAATGTCAGGGCTGAGACAATTTAAAAGTGCCACAGAATAAAATACTCTACTAAAGTTGAACCGTGACATTAATATTTCCTTAAAGAGATTAACCAAAAGTTTTCCAGTTTTCTACCTGCCAGTTTTTCTAATAATCTTTAATATCAATGCATATTCATCACATATGCCTCACATTAGAGATGGCTAAATATGTGAAAAGATGTTACCACTTTGGTTTATTTGCTTTCAATTAAAGTTTCCTAAACAGTTGAGTCCAAAATGCATATGATTCTTCTCATAAAGAGGGCACTATATACTTTACAATTAATAACAAAATTCTTTGTCAAACCGAATTCCTCATATAGTATCACATAACATGGATGTTTTTAGTATGACTGAACTAAGGTTCATATAGAAGACTACATAGAAAAAGTACATGGGTTCCTATAAATACCCTTGCATATACCACTAGAAAGGACTGTATTTTTTCTTTTTCTGAAACGGATAATTTGTTTGATACAGGTATGTAGAGATTGATACTAAAGATTCAGCCAAATCCATGTTGTCTCATACCACATATGTTATATATTATTAGTCAATCATATTGTTAAAAGCATATGTGACTTTATGTAAACAAACTAAGCAAGCTATAAGCACATATTTGGTAAACTGGTTCACATGTAAAATGCATGAAAATAATACATAAAGTCTAGCCATATGGATTCACAAGAGCCACAGAATCCTGCAAATAAAAATTAACTAAATCTTATAGTCAACTTTCTAGGACAGATTAGACAAAGAATGCTTTGAGGATTAGGAAGCAAATTCATACTGAATGTAACTCCGTTGGCCTCCATAATGTTACAGCAGGTAAGAATTTGCCCTACCGTGTTGACAAACTCTGATAATATCACAATCCACATAATCTGAAAAAAGAAGTTGCTGCTCATCCATGACTAAATATCAGTCTGGAAGTGAGACAGAATAGACAGCAGAAAATAATCCAAATCTAACTGTAGACAGAGTACAACTCAGTATGGTTGGCAAGAATATGAAATAACATGTGAAGTCAACAAATCTTGTCATCCAAAATAAACATTTGGGTCTAGCATCAATTTGAGACCCACGGATCAGGCTTTTTGGCTTTTTTGTGATATACCCAATCCAATCTCTCAACCGATTAAAAAAATAAAACTCACAAGACTGACAGAGGCGAGTGAGCAATGGTCAGAGAGATAAGAACAGAATCAATCAAGGAAATATCTCTAAGCTAAAAGGTAGACTCCAACACACACCACTACTCCAAGATATGTTATTAGATTTAAAAAAATACCTCCTCTATTCCTAAAATGTCTTTCTGTATGAGAAGCTGAAATAGCATACAGTGCTTTATAATTTGTAATGAAATTTAAATCTCAGTGAGTCCTATAAAAAGTCTGTGTGGTATCATATATAGTGGAAACTACCATGCACCTGAAAAAAGTTGCAAAAGTCAGTGAAGGAACTTAGAGCAACCTCCAAGAACTATGATTTTGATTGTTTTAATGCTTTTGTTTATTTGCTGGGTTTTTACTGAGGGAGGAGGTGCCATTATCAGAGATCTCAGGAGTAGCACCCAAGTACCTTTGCATTATTTATCAGTCAACTCATCTATGCAATTATTCTGGTATAATGTTTAAATAACTTCACCCTTGATGGGTAGAGCAAGGTTCCTGCTAACATCTGAAAGGTAGAAAATTAATACTGGTTTTTGTAAATAACTCTACCCAACAGGCAGGTTACCTGTATTTCAGTGCATCTGTAGCTATTTCATATAGCTCATGTCTCATATGCAAGCACCCAGGCCCTGATTCAGGAAAACATATTAACACTTGCTACATTTTTGTCATATGTTTACATCATGCTTATTCAACAAAGCATATGTATACACCCCATGTCAGTGGGTGCTTGTTGAACAGACATGGACTTAACTATATATTTATGTGCTTTGCTGAACTAGAGTCTCTATCAGTCATATGCTGTTGGATATACATAAGAAATAAATCTGGTGAGGGGGTGCTGAACATAAAATACATGATTATACCAGTGAGTGGAGGTGGTCTACCAGTGAGTGGACGTGGAAGACGGCATGCACTGTGCATCACAGAGACCAACTGGTGGCTTCAGAAATGGTGTCTCGAGGTGGTCTTTGGCTTCCTCAACCATGACCAGCACATCACGACAAGAGACATGCTCGGATGGCATGGGCTCCACCTTTCCCCTAAAGGTAAGCATGTGTTTTCACCTTTCCCCTAAAGGTAAGCATGTGTTTTCTTCTAGGTTAGCGGACCTCCTCCAGCAGGCTTTAAGCTAGGCTTGTTGGGGGAAGGGGAAGACGAGAGTGCAGGAATCATCGGACTACCAGACCAAGCAACACCCACAAGTACAGCCCAGACTAGACCGACGAGCGAAACATATACACAGGTAAGCGACAGGGGCCAGGGCAATGCTGTGATTAGGGGGCCAGTATACACATCTACAGGAGGCCTCATATGCCTCTACACAAATGCTCGTAGTATGGGAAACAAGCAGGAGGAACTCACCCTCCTGCTAGCTGACACCAACCCGGACGCAGTGGGGATCACTGAAATGTGGTGGGACTCTACGCATGACTGGGCGGTCAATGGCAAGGGCTATAGGCTGTATAGGAGGGACAGGATAGGAAGGAAAGGTGGGGGCGTGGCACTCTACATTAAGGAGGAATACCCATCCTCATCAATTAACAAAGAATCAGAGAAAGGGCACTCTGAAGTGCTTTGGATTAGAATACAAGGCAGTCAAGGGGAAAGAGACTTAACAGTAGGGGTCTACTATAGACTTCCCAACCAAGGGGAAGAGCTCAACCAGGAATTCTTAGGTCACGGAGGTAGTGAAGGCTAAAGAGGTGGTGGTCATGGGGGACCTAAACTTCCCGGACATCTGCTGGGAAGAACAGTCAGCCAGAACTGACTGCTCACATAGGTTCTTAGCCAGAATGCAGGAACTGCATCTAACCCAGGAGGTGCACAGCCCCACCAGGGGAGATGCCTTGTTGGACCTGGTGCTGGCCATGGGAGATGACCTGGTGAGGGGGCTGTGGATGCTTGACCACGAGGGCGACAGTGATAATCGCCTGCTGGAATTCACCGTCCAGCACAAGGTGGCAAAGGTTTGCAGCAAGGCAGCAGCCCTAGATTTCAGGAGGGCAGACTTCAATGAGCTAAGGATAATAGTGGGGAAGCACTGAGGTCCTAGAAGGGAGGGGAACCAGGTGTCCAAGGAGAGTGGCCACTCCTTAAGGAGATGATCCTCCAAGCCCAAAGGGAGGTAATCCCAACACGGATCAAAGGGAACAGGAGGGCACACAAGCCCCCATGGCTCACTGAAAGCATCCAGGAATTTCTCCTAGCTAAAAGGGAGGCATACACGCAATGGAAAGGAGGGGCCATCACCAGGGATGACTATACTGTAGTTGCTCAGGGATGTAGGGGGAGTCAGGAAGGCCAAAGCAGACATGGAACTGGGACTAGCTTCCCAGATTAAAGACAATAAGAAGTCCTTTTTTAAATACATCAGAGGTAAAAAGAAGGTTTTGGGTAATGTGGGGCCCCTGCAGGACACGTTAGGAAATTTGGTCGTCATACCAGATGACAAAGCCAACATATTTAATGATTTCTTTGCCTCTGTTTTCCTAAGCAGGGACCGGAACAGCCACTCC
>NW_017728909.1:70831797-70834363 GCF_001723895.1 Crocodylus porosus
TTAGATATCAGGAGGCGCTACTTCACAGTCAGGGCAGCTAGGATCTGGAACCAACTTCCAAGAGAAGTGGTGCAGGCTCCTACCCTGGGGGTCTTTAAGAGGAGGCTAGATGTACACCTTGCTGAGGTCATTTGACCCCAGTACTCTTTCCTACCATGGCAGGGGGTCAGACTAGATGATCTACTTAGGTCCCTTCCGACCCTAGAAACTATGAAACTATGAAACTATATAATGGTATATTGCCAGAGAGAGTCCTCATTGGTGTTCACTACAAAATTTCTGACCCTGTGGCCAGCCACACAAAGCACATGACAGCTCCCTGCTCTGGCTCCAGTGCTGAGAGGAGCTTCATGCTATACATCTGGCTACTCAACCCTGAGTTAAAACGATAGGGTTGACACTTATAAAATAGTTGAATAAACTGCTTAAAATGTAAATGCCCTGTCCAACTGGATTTGATCATTTTCCTTAGATTCTAATGGTGTTAGAAATGGTATAACAATGTTAAAACTTTCTATTAAGTATGGATTGCTATAAAAGTTATGGTGGCCCTGTGATAATTGAAAAACAAACAGAAATCACAGCATTTGCAACAGGAGGGAGGGGAAAAGCAAAAACTCCCATGGCAACCTCTGAAATTAGAGAAACTGTCAGACAATCAATGCAACTAGGATTAACATTAGGAAACAATTGTTTTGAGTTGCTATTTCCATCCCTGATGACACTGGAACATTAATTAAGTTTAGCAGTTGACTGACACTTCCTATAGGGGCTGATGTGGTTATACTACTGTTGTTGATGGATATCAAGGTCAAGCTCTTGAAAAAAATATTCCAGCCTGAGTTCATAAAGGGTAGTATATATCAACAGAAATAGCTGAGCATACATATCCTGTTGAAGCCTAGTAAAAGCAAAGTTGGACTAGATTTTCATCCATTTCAGCATCACTGTTCAAAACCTGTCAGATGGTCAGAAGTAGGTAAGAACTGAAGGAGTTGAACTAAAACTGTGAGCCAAATTTCCTCCCAGCAGTGAAATATAATGAATCCATTCATTCAGTCAAGTTCAGGAAAGCTAAGTAAATAGGACATTAGATAGTGATCTGATACTTCAGGATTCAAAACTGCTAAATCAGATATAGGAAATGCCAGATTTACTTTTGTCCTAAACATCTTGAAATAATCTCCCACCTGATGTTAAAACATCCAGTAGGGCCATCATTTACCTGGTAGGATTCAATGGTTATATAATAATACTTTGTACTTACTTAGCATTTTTAGGGTCAAATCCAATCACATAAGCAGCTGTAAGTTTTATTCCAATGGAGTTGTGTTCGGGTACCTCATGAATGTAATTGGCTCATAATTTTCAAAGCATTTTTCAAATGTTAACTAATTAATCTTCACAGCATTATTCTACATCATTCAGAGGATCACTTTGAACTGGCTGGTCTATAACCCTCCAGGAATATACCCTAGTCTCTTGTTATAGCATATCTTATATCATAAACAAACTTTAGAAAATGAATCTGAGTTTCTGCTAAAAGCACTTGTTTCTTATTCCATAGATTTAAATTGGATTTAATCATCAACACTTCATATATAACATATCCTTACCCCCCTCCCCCACTGCACACACACTCTAAATTTAATTAAAATAACTGAAATGAAACTACAGATAATTTGTTTTTTAAATAGACTGGCACATGCTCCATTTACATAAAACCCATTAGTTTGCATTAAATACAAATTAGCCGCTGATATGAATTAAATCACGTATAAATAGTTCAGAATAGCCTCAAAACCACGCATTTTAATTAATATAACAGTTAACCAGATTTATTTGTAAAGTAATCAAGACTCTCACTCTCTCATTCTTCAACACAATAGGCCAGACAATGAAGGGCTGTCCTGCAATACTCTGTTGTTTTAGCAGTGAAACAAAAAACTACCAGAAAAGAGAGGAGTCTAAATTTAATTCAGGAATTTGCAATGGAGCATACTGTTTAAAAATTATTTCTAACGTGCTAATCTGTGGCACCATAAACAGATTTTTAACACTGTAAAAAAATTGGGTTGCAAGAGTTATTATGAATCTTGATATTTTCTTTATGTGGGATACTATAAGTCACATAAAAATACTCTCATAGTACTATTCATTGTCCTGAGCCAATAAGAACTCAAGATGAAACAAAGTAAGAAAGGAAGGAATGACGAATTGGGAAAGTAGGCAAGGGTCATAACACCAGAGTGCCACTTCGGGCAAATCATTTAGCATTTTTGAACATTAATTTACCTATCTGAACAATAGGTACACTAATTAAGGGAATCAGTCCCTGATTCGATTCAGCAGAGATTTGGCCTGATTCATAGTTTCATAGTTTGTAGGGTTGGAAGGGACATGAGTAGATCATCTAGTCCGACCCCCTGCCATGGCAGGAAACAATATTGGGGTCATAAAACCCCAGCAAGATGTTCATCGAACCTCCTCTTAAAGACCCCCAGGGTAGGAGCCAGCACCACTTCTCTTGGAAGTTGGTTCCAGATCCTAGCCGCCCTGACCATGA
>NW_017728909.1:70834853-70836474 GCF_001723895.1 Crocodylus porosus
CTGATGAAGATGTTGAACAGTGCGGGCCCGAGGACCGAGCCCTGCGGAACCCCACTGCCCATGTCCTTCCATGTTGAGAAGGACCCATCCACTACCACCCTCTGGGTGCAGCCCTCCAGCCAGTTGGTGACCCAGTTGACTGTGTGGGCATCGACACCACATTCCCCCATTTTCTTAATGAGAACAGGGTGAGAGACAGTTTTGAATGCCTTCCGGAAGTCCAGGAAGACTATGTCTACTGCTACCCCCGCATCTAATGATCTGGTAACCTGTTCATAGAAGGCCACCAGGTTGGTCTGACAGGACCTGCCACTGATGAACCCGTGTTGTTTGCCCCTAAGCATGCAGTCACCAGCTGGGTCCTCATGGATGTGTGCCAGCATAATTTTCTCAAACAGCTTGCCTAGGATTGAGGTAAGACTGACTTGCCTATAGTTTCCTGGGTCCTCCTTCCTCCCCTTTTTGAAGATGGGAACCACATTGACCCTCTTCCAGTCCTCTGGGACCACACCAGAGCACCACAAGTGCTCACAGAGCCATGCCAGGGGTCCTGCAATGATCTCGGCCAATTCCTTAAGGAGTCTAGGGTGAAGATCATCCAGGCCGGCTGAATTAAACACGTCCAGCTCCTCCAGAAGCCCCCTAACTAGTTCCACACTAATCTTTCGCCCAGGTGTGCCTCCCCTGGGGCCCAAGGGGGGCCCAGCAGAGAGGTGGCTGCTCTGGTCCCTACTTAGGAAGACAGAGGCAAAGAAATCGTTAAACATGTTAGCTTTGTGGTCTGGTGTGATGACCAAATTTCCCAATGCATCCTGCAAGGGCCCCACGTTACCCAGGACCTTCTTCTTGCCCCCTATGTATTTAAAAAAGGACTTCTTATTGTCCTTAATATGAGATGCTAGTCCTAATTCCATCTTTGCCTTGGCCTTCCTAACTGCCCCCCTACATCCCCGAGTGACTCCAGAATAGTCATCCCTGGTGATGACCCCTTCCTTCCATTGGGTATACACCCCCTTTTTAGCAAGGAGACATTCTCGGATGCTTTTGGTGAGCCATGGAGGCTTGTGTGCTCTCCTGCTCCCTTTGATCCTCATTCGGATTACCTTCCTTTGTGCTTGGAGGATTGCCCCCTTAAGAAGCAACCACTCTCCTTGGACATCTGGCTCCCCTCCCCACTGGGACCTCAGCGCATCCCCAACTATCCTCCTTAGCTCACTGAAATTTGCCCTTCTAAAGTCTAGGGCTGCTGCCTTACTACATGCCCTTGCCACCTTGTGCTGGATGTAAATTCCAGCAGGCAATGATCGCTGTCACCCAGGTGGTCAAGCACCCGCAGCTCCCTCACCAGGTCATCACCCGTGGCCAGCACTAGGTCCAACAAGGCATCCCCCCTGGTGGAGCTATGCACCTCCTGGGTTAGATGGAGGTCCTGCACTCTATCTAAGAACTTACGTGAGAGGTCAGACCTGGCTGACTGCTCTTACCAGCAGATATCTGGGGAGTTCAGGTCCCCCATGACTTCCACATCTTTAGCCTTCACTACCTTTGTGAGCTGACCTAAGAATTCCTGGTCAAGCTCTTCTCCCTGGTTGGGAGGTCTGTAGTAGACCCCCACCATTAA
>NW_017728909.1:70837112-70844596 GCF_001723895.1 Crocodylus porosus
ATGTGCCGGTCATGGCTGAGGAAGCCAAAGCCCACCTTGAAGCACCATTCCTGTAGCTGCCAGTTGGTCTCCGCGATGCACATTTCATGCCGTCTGCCTCGTCCACTCACTGGCAGGATAGAAGAGAAAACCACCTGTGCGCCCATCTCTCTCAGCACATGCCCCAGAGCGTGGTAGTCCTCCATCAGGTGATTCTTTGGCCGAATCTCTGAATCAAATCAGAGGACCCTTTAATCTCTCCAAATTGAAACAGAACCCTCCAAATGAATTCAGAGAGATTTGGAAAGATTCAGCAATTCGGACATACACACAGCTTTAAACGTTTTTTCTACATACCTCTAGGTAGCAGGGGCTCATGAGTGGTGCAATACTGGGGTGCATGGAATGTCCCACAGACGCACAGGGGGGTCCCCAATGCACTCAAGAGCAGAACCAGAAGTGGATCAGAAACGCTGCACTATAAATTCCCTGATTTTTTTTTAAGTCATTCAGTTTTTACTGATTTACACACCAATCCTTGGTTAACAGCATGAGTGCCAGTTAACAGGGATTTCAGCTGAAAAAACGGGTGGTGCCAATAAGCTAAAAGTGCCACTGTGCTGGTTACCTGAGGCACAGGTTTCCGGCTGGACGCGGGGGAGGAGGAGGGTGGTGTCAGCAGCTGCATGCAGAGCAGAGGAAGATGGAGTGGCAGTGGCCACATGGGGGCTGGGGGAGATTGGCTGGAGGCCATTCATTGGGGGCATGGAGCTCCTGGCTCTGACTCCAGGCAGGGCAGGACAGGCTGCAGGAATCACTCCTGGGGCAGGTGGGTCCCACCTGCACCTTGGCAGCTCCAGCTTCGGCCCTGCCCAGGCGCTGGGAGCTGTGAACCCTGAGCCACACTGCAGGGAGCAGGCAGGAGAGCTCAGTCCCCTTCCTGTGGTGGGCGCTGTACCTGGCCACTTGGCACGGGTCCACAAGAATGGAACCACTGCCTGGGGGCACAGGGCTCCTGGCTCTGACCCTAAGTTGGGCAGGATGGGCCATGGGAATCACTCTCGGGGCAGGTGAGTCCCACCTGCAGCCCTGCCCTGGGTGCTGGGAGCTGTGAGCCCCAAGTCCCATGGGGGGGAGGTGGGAGAGCCCAGCCCCACTCCCAGTGGCAAGAGGCTGCACCCGGACTCTCAGCATGGGCCCACAGAGCTGAAGACACTGCCCAGGGCCACAGGACTTCCAGCTCTGACTCTGGGTGGGGTGGGAGGTGCCAGTGCTGGGGTTGGAGTCAGGTCCCCCCGCCCTCCTGGTATTGCCACCTGCCCCGAGCACAGGGAAGACCCAAGTGCCACCATTGGCCCCAGCCTGCAGTGGCAGCAGGCTGCAGCAAAAGCAGGTTGCCACCTGCCTGGAGCACCAAGAAGAGCCTGGGGCTGGTGGCAACACCAGGCTCTTCCCAGTGTTTGGTGTGGGCAGTAGCCTGATCTCATCCTGCACAAGGATACAAAGGCACACACTCCCCAGGAAGAGCTCACAGCCCTCTCGGGGAGCACATAGCAACAAAAGCCCCCCCACCCCATGCCCTGCATCCACTGAGAGCTCCCCCCTGCTTGGCTCCTGGCTGCAGCCCCAAGAGCAGCTGACAGGCTGTGCTGTGCACCTCCCCTAGTCCCGGTCTTACTCCCTCCCTCCCTCACCACCAATTTTTCCCTAATTTAAACTGATTTTTTCCCTTTTCTTCCTTTTACCCCACTTTCATACCCATTTTTATGTTTCAAAGATAAACCCCAAAAAATCCTGGATTTTTTTTTAAAATAAAAACTGAGAATGCTGAACACTAATGATGAGAGAGAGCTCTGTAGCCCTAAACTCTTCTCTTATGGCAAACCATTCCACTGCCACAGATTTAAAGGCTGCCAAAGGGTATCATTACTGCAAGAAAAACTAACTGAGATTTTCTAAATAAAATATGCAATTGCTCACAAATCAATGAAACAGGACCTTGTGGAAAGCAGTCCATGAAGAACTTAGTCCCATTTTTGCCAATTGAAACACTGGACTCAAAAAAAACCAGGAGGGAAGTAGTCTAGCTATATTAAACCTTTGCCAGAACAGACAGCAATTGAAGTGGCACTAATGTGAAAATCCTACAACTGCTACAGGTTTTGAACATATAATAACGTCAACAGTCCAGATGTTCCAAATGCTTCACATGCTTTTCCTACTGCTACCATAGCTACTGGGTAAAATAAATCCAGACTGGCCATTCAATGGTAGTTAATACATTGGCAAATGATAGACCCAATTTAGCAAGATACTGAGCAAATGTGCAAAATATTGAAGCATTTCAACTTCTTACATGAAAAATAAAGCTGAATGGACTCAATATTTTGCAATTCTATTTTGGGCCCCAAACTGCTACATTGCTTAATTCAACTGTCATTCAACTCATTTGGAAAAAAAATACTATTAATTTGAATGATATTAAGTGAATCCTACTTAAAGAATCAAACCTACTCAATGTAATGATTGCCACAGTGGGCACATCGACATGTGCACTTTATTGTGCAGTAGCCTATTTTACTATGCATTAAAACCCAACATCAAAAATCGTGTTTATACGCTAAAGCGCAGTAAAAAAAAGGCTACTGCACATTAAGGATTATTTTTAAAGCATGCACTTTTGCTACTGTGCAATAGGGAAGCCTACTGTACATTTATTTAGTACTTTACATTAAAGGTACTAAATTTAATGCACATTAGCAAAAGCGTATTACTGAACGTGTAGACCCACCCTCTGAGCAGTTTATGGCTGCATATGCTACTTTTAAGAGTATTACACTACGGAGTAAATATTTGCAGGGTCTGATCATTAGTTAATTTTTTTTATTGTTTTACTAATAGCATATTAATTGGGAAACATTCACATAATTTCTCAAGTATTAGGGTATGATCCCAAGTTCATCGAAGCAAATGGAAAGGCCACCACAGACTCCACAGGCTTTGAAACAGTCTTTCTATTTGTAGATATCTCCATATTCACCCAACATTTCTCCAGTCTAGATCAGCATGTCTATACACTCAGAGCTGTTCTATTACCTTCAGTGAAGTAGAACAGGCGAGCCATTATATCACCATGCAGTCAATTTGTATGAACTACATTTTGAATACCAGATTAAGGTACAAATCAGACTACACTTGCCTTCTAATTTTAAAAAGACCTAGGAATGCTGAATGAATCACAGTGTTCTCTAATGCAATACATTTGAAATGTAAATACTGTGAAGAAATATACAATAATTATTGCATTATTTAAATATAAAATGAAGGAAACATTAATTGTGACAACTTTGGAGAGAAGAAACAAAGTTAAAATTCACATTTAAAATATTTTAAGCAGTACATAAATTAAAAGAATACATGATGTGGTAACTTTCTTACACGTGCTATCATAGTATGCTTTCCTATGCTAGAAATATTTTTAATGCTATGTAAACCATTACCATTCCTACTATATGTAATGGAGACTATTAACACTAGATAATTTCATCCATCATAATCAGTGCTGTAAACACTGGGAAAGCAGCTACTTCACTTCTAGGAAACCAGGATCTTCAGAAAATGCTGTTTTTGAGGTGCCCTGGGTAATCTTTTCCAGTAACAAACATCGTGTTGCGCTGTCAGTCAGATCAGTGTCATGTTACATTAAAATGTATCTGAAGATATGATTGACAGATTAAAACAGACATAACATAATATAACAAAGGGAGGCCTGACCTAAAAAATACCAAAAAAAGAAAAAGAAAAAGACCTTATTTCTCAAAACCTACAAATACTAAAAATCAAAGGAAAAACACATTTTTGTCAAAATTAAAATGATGTTTACATATTTAACATAGAAGTGGTCACATTCAGTGAGATCTTTAGCAACTATGTTAACAAGAATTTTGAATACAGTGTACTTCTGAGGATGTGGTCAAAGGTGATTAAAAAGTTTCCTTTCAACATGTGATATTGCCCCTCCAGACAAGTTGGTGTCAGGTATTTTGACTCTCTACTTGTGTAGGAAGTGTTCCAGTTTTGGTTCTGCATTCTCATTCCAGTGTTTTAATTTCAGTATTCTTCACACCGCTAAATACAATCTTGAATTACAACCTGGGTTTGAGAATGACCAGAAGACATATCTATATATATCTCTATATATATATAGAGAGAGAGAGAGAGATATTCCTACAACTTGAAAAAAGCACTACATACAGGATTAAGCAACACTAGATGGTTCTGAGGATTTTAAAATGAAATTCATGACTGCAGCACCAGCAGTAACATTGCTAACTATTGGATGCTCTCCTCACTTTATGGACCTCATCCCTGACCAGAAAATCCCTTGAATCTCCATGCCTATTTATTGCTTGACCTCTCTACTCTATTTGGACACCCCATGAGAATGTAAATTAGTGATAATATGGTGATACAGTTTGCAATGAGTAGCCATGGCCATTTATCCCCTAAGAACAAGAGTAAGACCATTAAAATGTCTCATATTAACTAATGAAAAGCCATCAGCTGGTGACTATTTACTCTTGCTATGTACCCATACTAAGATTTCTAGCAGGCAAGCCAGAATCAAAAACTTCTTTATCCTTCTCCAGTCCCTCTTATATTATTTGCATGTGGTATTAATATATGAATATATTATAACAACACCTAGATACCAATACAGAGCGCACTGAATTACTCAAACCCTAATTATGAGACAGTTCTGTACCTGAATACTTTATAATAAAAAAAAAAAAAATGGGTCACATAAAGGTTGGAAGAAGAAACAGAAACAGAGATTAAAGTGGAACAGTATATTAGAAGTATATCCATCCAATATGAAAATCTAGAACACCATCGCAACTAGACCATATAGTTCCAGAGCTTACTAAGAAAAAAAATTCTACTGTTTAGATACTTAAATTATTTTTATACTGAGAAGAATATCCTGTTGTTTATCAACAAATGAATAACTCTTTAATGTTCTTTTCTTGTAATGGAATGTAAATAAAGTGATGGTAATCATAACTGTTCTTTAAAGATAAAAGCATTGGGAACCTATACATATGCCCAATGCCTGGACTGACACGTTCTAATTTTAATTAGAATATGTCGGAGCAGATTTGATTAATTGACTCTGCTAAAGCATGCTAATTAGCATGCTCCAGCAGCCTCGGTGTCACCTGTACTCAGCATCCCCATGCTTCAAAATGGGGCACTTTATCTAAAGGTCACCAAACACGCTTTAAAGACCCCGATGCCATTTTGAAGCACAAGACACTGAATACACAAGACACTGTGAGCGCTCTAAGTAAAGCATCCCCCCACCCTGGAGCACATGTAAAGATGCCCATTGCTTCTTATAATCGCTAAGGAGAAAACTAGATAAGACTAAAGGAGACACTGTAAGAGAGAGTATATCTAGGCCTAATAATGACTTATAACTCCTGACCTGAACTGGGTGAAGAAAGTCATTTGTTTTTTACTTTGGTTTTGTGTGACAGTGGGTATAGACAGGTATAACACTTCAGCCATTTTAAATGTGATTTAAACTGCAGGCATCCAGACCTATAAGTCAATTTAAAATGGTTTAAACTTCCTGAAATTATTCCTGGATAATTATTTTTAAACAGTCCTCCTTGAACCAGTTGTGTTATGTGAAGACATCTAACTTTCCATGACTAATGTTAGTTAAAGGCTGCACAGCTTCTCACCCCTGCACAGCAACTGGCTACTATGGTATGCAGCCAGAATTCTACTGCCCCAACCTATATTACTTGCATGTGACCCATCCCAATCTGATTTGGGTAGGTGGCTGGTCAGTTACATAGGAGGCATACTGCTGCTTCTGGGTTCTTGGGATGCTGTGGGGGATGAGGGACACTGCCCAGTGTCTCTTCACCTTTTAAACTTTTCTATCCACCTTACAGTCCATTTATCCAATCCATACTTCCTTGGCTTGCTTGCAAAAATGTTGTTGGGAGAACATATCAAAAGCCTTGCTAGTCTCCTCACATCCACAGAGCCAGTTATTTCATCATAGAAGGCAATCAGGTAGGTCAGGCATGACTTGCCCTTGGTGAGCCCAAGCTGACTGTTCCTAATCACCTTCTTCTCTTCTAAGTGCTTAGAAATGGATTCCTTGAGGACCTGCACCATAATTTTTACACGGATTGAGGTCTGTAGTTCCCTGGATCCTCCTTCTTCCCTTTTTTAAAGATGGGCATTATATTTGCCCATTTCCAAATGCCAGGTCCTCTCCTGATCACCATGAGTTTTCAAAGATGATGGCCAGCGGCTCTACAATCACATTGGCCAATTCCCTCAGCACTCTTCGATGCACCCCATCTGGCCCCAATGGACTTGTATACATCCAGCTTTTCTAAATAATCCTTAACCTGTTCTTTCACCACTGTTAGCTGCTCACTTCCTCCCAAACTGTGATGCCAGGTTCAGTAGTCTGGGAACTGACCTTGCCTGTGAAGACTGAGGTGAAAAAGGTATTGAGTACTTCTGACTTTTCTGCATCTTCTGTCACTAGCAGTGGTGACACATAGGAAGTGCATGGGGGTGCATGTGCACCCCCTGTCAGCCCACACTCTATACTAAAGTGATGGGTGGAGGGGGCAGGCAGAAACGCCGGTGGTACCCACCCTGCAAGTGCTGGCTGGATCAAGGTGCTGGATGAAGCAGCTGTGGCAGTCTCAAAAGTGGCTGTGGCCACTTCCAGGAGCTTCACGGCCACTTTCAGGTGAGTGAGATTGGCTGCAGGGGGAATCCCCCTCCCGGCACGGACTGGTTACTGTGGGGGAAGCATGTGCCCCCCCGACCCAGATGGCACCAGTTGCCCATGGTCACTAGGTTGCCTCCCCCATTTAGTAAAAAAACCCATACTTTCCCTGATCTTCCTCTTGTTGCTGCCATACTTATAGAAAACGCTTCTTGTTACTCTTCATGTCTCTTGCTGGCTGCCACTCTAACTGCACTTTGGCCTTCCTGATTTCATCCCTGCATACCTGAGCAACACTTGTGTACTCCTCCCTAGTTGTTTGTCCAAGTTTCAACTTCTTATAAGCTTGCTTTTTAATTTTTAGCTTATGAAGGGATCCCTGCTAAGCCGGGCTGGTTTTCTGCCATACTTGCTAATCTTCCTTCTTACTGAGACGGTTTGTTCCTGAGGTTTCAGTGACGTTTTTTTAAAATACAACAAGCTCTCCTGGACTCCTTTCCCCCTCATAAGGGAGTCTAGAACCACCAGCACTCACCATTTCTTCTTTGTGGTGGCAGTGGTCTCAATCCTTCCAACCAGGGAGGCCTGGCCTGTCCTCTTCCACCAGTAGAATGTGTTCCTTCTACTCTGTTGCTAGCACTCCATATCTGTTTCATAGTTTCATAGTAGCTAGAGTCGGAAGGGACCTAGGTAGATCATCTAGTCCGACCCCCTGCCTTGGCAGGAAAGAGCACCGGGG